>NC_140963.1:44464068-44466568 GCF_056783735.1 Eptatretus burgeri
GTCGCGTGTGTGTACACACATGTGTGTGTGTGTGTGTGTGCGTGTGTGTGTGTACGTATGTGTGTGTGTGCACGTATGTGTATGCGTATGTGTGTGTGTGTGTACATATGTGTGTGTGTGTGCGCGTATATGTGTGTGCGTAATGTGTATGCGTATATTATTATTGTGTATGTATGTGTGTATGTGCGTACGTATGTACATATTATGTGTGTGTGTGTGTGTGTGTGTGTGTGTGTGCGTAATACATATGTGTATGTCATGCGCGTGTGTGTGTGTGTGTGCGTATGTGTGTGTGTGTGCGTGCGTATGTGTGTGTGTGCGTATGTGTTATGTGTGTGTATGCGTGTGTGTGTGTGTGCGTGTGTGTGTGTGTGTGTACACATGTGTGTGTGTGCGCGTGTGTGTGTGTGTGCGTGTGTGTGTGTGTTAGTGTGTGTGTGTGCGTATGTGTGTGTGTGTGTGTGCTGTGTAATGCGTGCGTGTGTGCGTCATATGTGTGTGTGTGTGTGTGTCGTGTGTGTGTGTGTATATGATATGTGTGTATACATGTGTGTGCGCGTATATGTGTGTGTGCGTGTGTGTGTGTGGCAGTACATATTATGTGTGTGTGCGTGTGTCGTGCGTGTGCGTAATGTGTGCGTGTGTGTGTGCGTGTGTGTGTGTGCGTATGTGTGTGTGTGTGTGCGTACATATGTGTGTGCGTGTGTGTGTGTGTGTGCGTGTGTGTGTGGTGTGTGCGTGTGTGTGTGTGCATGTGTGTGTGTGTGCGTGTGTGTGTGTGCGTATGCGTGTGTGTGTGTGCGTGTGTGTGTGTGTGTGTGTATATGTGTGTGTGCGTGTGTGTGTGTGTGTGCGTATGTGTGTGTGTGTGTGTGTGTGTGCGTATGTGTGTGTGTGCGTGTGCGTAGTATCATATATAGTATGTGCGTATATGCGTATATGTGTGTGGCTGTATGTGTATGTACATGTATATATATATACACGTATATGCAGCATACATATATATATATATATGTATATATGTATGTATATGCATATATATATACATATATATATATACATATACATATATATGTATATATATGTATACGTAATAATAATACGTAATATGCATATATATATATATATATACATATATATATAATAATATGTATATATATGCATATATATATATATAATAATACATATATATATATATAATCCATGTATACATAATATATATAATATATATATATACATGTGCCATAATAATATGTAATATATATATATATATAATATACATATATATATATATATATGCATATATATATATACATATATATGTATATATATGTATATACATACATATTACACACATATATACACATTACATACATTACATATGCATATACATATACATACACATGTATGCGTATGTATATATATGTATATACATATGTATTACATATAGGTATGTATATATTAATTATATACATGTAATACATATATTAATATAATATGTAATATATATACATATATATATACATTATGTATATATGTAATATTATACATTGTATAATATGTACATAATAATATATATTATGCGTACATATATAATATATGCAATATGCATATCCATATTACATATTACATATATATATTATGTATATAATATAATATACATATGCAATACATGTACATATGCATTGTACATATATGTATGCACATATACGTACATATGCAGCATATTATATATTAATATATATATGCATTTACATATATACATATAATACATAATATGCATATTACATATATATATATATGGTAATATTATATATGTACATATACGTATATTAATGTATGTATTATATATAATATACATATATAATTCATAATACATATATATATACATATATATATATATATGTATATAATAATATATATATGTGTCATACACATGTATGATATATATATACATACATGTCATATATATATGTTACGTAACATATGTTATGTATATATATGCATCATGTCTAATATATACATATATATATACATATATACGTAATATAATAACATAATAATAATAATATATGTATATAATACTATGCATATATATATATATGCATATGCGTATGTATATATATATGTATATATACACATATATAATATAGTATATATACATATATATGCATATATATATAATAATATATATATACATATGTGTATATGCATATGCCATATATACATATATATATATACATATATATATATGTATATATATTGTAATATACATATACATATATACATATATTGTATATATATAATAATACATATATGTATGTATATATATATGCATGGTGTAATATACATATACATGTATATATAATATATATATGTATATATATACATATATTGTATATATATACATGTACATAATATTGTATATGCATATACATATACATATAATAATAATATGTAATATATTTGTATATATATAATATGTATATATATTATGTAT
>NC_140963.1:44479068-44499068 GCF_056783735.1 Eptatretus burgeri
ATATGTCTTCCCTGGCGGGGTCATTGGAAATGGTGAGGCCAGAGGTTCAAGAAAAGGACCTTGTTCTAGTGGTTGAATATGGAAATGTAGAGGTGCATTTGTTTGACAATGCTTCCAGAAACAGGGTTAAGATGTGAGATTTTCCTGGACTTAAAGACATATATTGGCAGTGTTAGACCAGAATTATGGTCCTTTTAAAGTCAGCAGAGAGGGAAGTAACTGATGCTAGAATATCGGTGAGATGTTGAGTCGGCTGCAAAGGAGGAAAGCACATCATAAAGTCATTAAATTTAAACTATGAGCAAGACTGAACCTCGGGATATTGCAGCCACCCCATGGAGAGGGGAGGAGAGGATTATGTTGAGTGCTCCACACTGACAGTGAGTGGAAGAAAACAGCAAGCCAGGAAAGAGAGTTGTAGTCCACAGGCAGAAAGTTTGGGAAACAGTTGTCAGACCATGTTGAATGACCGAGTATGTATGGAGACACATTGCTGACCTCCGGCTTAAGATTCAGGGTCTCTATCCATTGTTGAGAGAGAAGCAGCGGCATATTCAAGTTGACCTTATCGATATTCATATTCAAGTTTGATGTCATCTCTGACTTGTGTCCTCCCCAGCAAAACAATAGTTCAATGCAAATCAAGCCAATAGCCAGTTTTAAAGGGAAGTGGAAAAAGAGAAAAGCTTTCATGTCTTTGATGTAGTCAAATTCAAAGGCCAGGAAAGGTTATCGATCAGCCGGATTCATCACACATCATGAAGGGCTCCATGTGTTTTTCAAAGCAAAAGAAAAGAGCATTATGGAGGAAGTATAACACCACATGCATAACTGGGCAACATTACATCTTACACAGCTCTGATACCTCTTTGTTCCTTGCCTCCTGCAACAAACATAATTGTGCAAATCTATATCTCCTTTGCGTTGTCTTGACCAACTAAGGCTGGGTATATAATGAAGTAGTTATCAATATTTAGAATGTCTAGTTAAGAGGAATAGAAAAGATCACCAATTATTGGTAAGTGGAATGTGACAGACACATCAACAGCATTGTCAAAGTTTTATCAAAAGCTGAGGGAGTTCCAACAAGATAGGCCAGGTTATTCGTCTCCAGGAAGGTCTCTCCATAGAGAAAATTGCAGCCAAGTTTGAAGCCAAATCAACCAATGCAGTCAAGTAGATCATTGATGGAATACAGTCAAAGTAGATCAGCTCCAATAGGACACCTAAGTAATGCATATGGATTCAAAAACATCCCAGCGACATGAGCACAACCTACGATGCAAGATCATGGTTAACCCTTTTTCCTATGGTACAAATTGCACACATTTGCGAGGCAAAACGCCACAAAAATTGCATCGGAAGTGTTATTGTTTAAGTAACTGTAGTGTAGATGCTCCTATCTGAAATAGCGAACTTCTGATATGAAGGGTTTTTTTTGCTCCCACATACCTTTACAAGACATTATACTCCAATTGCAAAGAAGGGAGGGGTCACATGACTTGTCAAATGAAGAAGAGTTCATATTTCTGAAGATTGGTACTGGGATTACTCAGATGCACCTCAACAATAGACCAATGCATGATGACAGCATAACTCAGAGAGAGCATATTCGCTTTTGACCTTTTGACCCGATGATATACAGTTAACGCCAGGTGCCTCATCTGCTACCATTCGCTTGTGGAGGTTAAAGATCCCACAATACCACAACAAAAAGAAAATTCAGGGGGGTGGGGGGAGGGGTAGGCTATTTTGTACTGACACCTCGACTAAATTCTAAATTCCTGACCAAATGCACGAGGGAAGGTGGGGGAATGGTGGAGGACAATGTGTCAGTTCCATAGTTGCACTTCCAGAAAATGAAGCAACCGGCACAGCCAGTTGCTGCAAATGTATGAATGGATATAATCAGTAATGAAAAACAAAATGACCTACATGTTTTCATTTTATTCATGTATCATATGTAAGTTCAAAGAGAATCATTAAAATAATAACTGAAAAGTGCGAACGAGATTACATCAAAATCAGGTTGAGCTCCAATTTATTCTTCCTTCCATGTGATTGGTTTAGCCACTTAACGTGCACTTGTGATATATGAGAGCCGTTGCAATTGAATACATTTGCCTCCTCCGATGTTTGTCCATCTTTGCTTACTTATTTTTCTACATCTACATGCAGTCTAACTTTACTCTTCCGATTTCAATCCCTATTTTCCAGGAAAACCATTTATATGTTTACCCACACTTATTATCGTGCTTTCGAGTGGTATACTTGGCTGCCAGCCTCATCACATTAGTATTGTCTCAACTGGTTTGGCCATTTTGATAATAAGCTTCAAGTCTGATAGCACCAAGGCTGGTATTGACGTCCAGTTATGCAAATCTAAAGTAACATCTGAACAGACTATTGTTGGGTGAAAGCCAGCATTGTCATGGTTCTAATTATTCAAATATTTTCAATGCACCAATCATTTGGCCTGATTTCTAAATGCACTCAACTGGACTACATTAGAAAGTTTAATCTTGAATTCCATCCAATACCAATTCTTACTCTATCCCACTCCCATTATAGCTTATTTTTCTGACCTCTTCTTCACTTAACCCTATTTAATTCACCATACTAGAGTTCATTATTGTGTGCAAAGTTCTTCCCAAAACCCTCATTTACGTTTAGGCTCGATCATGAACCTCGTTCCTTAATAGGAAAAGAAAAACAAACAGCTGTCTTCCCTGATAAGATAAATCAATAACAGGAATGAGATGGAGATTTTACATTTTATCGTGGCCATAAAGCAGCAAAGGTTCACTGCAGGAATGAAAGATTCACCTGTTCGAGTAGAAAAGAGAGACGATCAAGGAAGATGATGGCTTCCACACAGGGGGATAATGCTGCTTTCAGCTGCCACAGACAACAAAATATCAACAACTCGACAAACCAAAATGACTTTCTAAAACCACCACTTGATTTGAAGGCCAGAAAGGGCCAGACTCCTCTTACAAGTCCCAACAGTATATTTACGGATTAACTGTTTGGCGTTCCAGTTTCTACTGCTGGCTCATGATGTGAGAGACCAGGCTAAAATGTCATATAATAATTGGTTTGTCCTTTGTGTACCAATATCCTTGCAATTCACATGAGAGTATATACATGTCGACAATTGTATTTGCTCTAGAGGTGATTTACTTAGAAGTTCCACAATGAGGAATTAGATCATCATGAAAAAAAAAGGAAGTGACTATATATATATATATATATATATATATATATATATATATATATATATATATATATATATATATATATATATATATATATACACACATATATGCATATATCAAAAATGGCATCGATTTCACCTACCATGTTGAAGGCTTCTAGTTCATGGGCACGTGGAGCATAACTATCGTGGTATGCAGTAATGTCAGCATCTGAGATCTGCACACATGCAAGCATGCATGTCAAATTTGACCACCACCCATGGTAGCGACGATTATTATTTTCCAAAACTAAATTGAATTGAAATCACCTGCGACACCGATACGCTATGATAAACAACTCAAATATTTATGTACATCAGTGTATAAAAATGAAGTCAAGATCACAGCATTCACATCAGTTTGGTCTTACAATCGACGATGATTCATTATTGCCAAGATCAATCAATTAGTGTCAAAAACCTGAACAAAAATGCACCGACAAATAAAAGAAAATGACATATAATTTAGCTACTGTATTACCCATACCTACAATTAGCATCATGATTATAAATTTATGTTAATCAATGCGCTATAAGAAATGTTTATCTGTTGGCATCTCCAAACGTTTGAAGCAGTGGTATTCCTGTGGTCTTCGAGCATGAACTTTCACAGGCAAATGCCACTGGTGTTCCAATTAGAATGGCATCCACACAGGCCAAATGAATTCTTTACGAACAAAACAAAACTCAGCAAGAACCAGGGCAGCCTTTATAAAGGGCCGTTTGTTTGTCGAATAAGAAAAGCAAACATTAAATCTTACTATTAAATTGAAGAAGTGTTGGTCATGTGTTCAGTCTCCATTGCCATAGTGCATCAGATGCATTTAATGGAGCCTGATGTATTTTTGTGGTACAAACTCGTCATTTTGTTGTGACCTTCTCCGTTTTCATTTCTTCCAGTAAGGAATCGTACAGGGTTATCGTTGGAAACACATTGAGACGATTCCACGAGTGGAAGAAAAGAGGAACAAAGGAGTGGAGGTGAGCAAGAAGCCTGGATTTTGGAATGTAAACAGAGGTTTACTCGAAAAAATGCATGGCTCCTAATAAGGCTGGGGAGGGGCAGAGGATTAAAAGAAAAGGAAGAGATAAAACAGGGATGCCAACAACTCGCTGTGTTGAAAGAGTAGTTAGCCTTGTGCCTTGGCCTCTTAGTGGGCAAATCCAATGATGTTCAAAGCTCTGGATTCCATTTCATAACATCCAGAACTGACAGATCTGACACGAGGGTGCTATTTGTACAAGGGAGAGCAGTCCTCCAATAAGTTATGAACAAAAGCATTGTCGGCCAGGAAAAGTTCGATCTAACTTTCGAGTCCAGCTCAGAAGTGTGGTTTGCAAAATTAAAATTTGTCCAATTTTTTTTCCAGAAGAGTCCAGCTCAGAACAGCTCCAGAGAGGATTTGGCTGATGGCAAGGCCCAGGAATTCGAGAGAAAGGACTTATTCCAGGACTGAACACAGAAATAATATGTGGGTTGCACAGTTGATCCTTCCAAAGAGACACGGTGATGAGCCAATATTGTTTGGATGTTGGATCACCTGCCGATCTTCTCCAGATATGCTGTGAGGGATGCAGCTGACACCAATATGTAATTGCAATGAGGTGCCTTTCGACAATATGGAATGAACTACAAGGCAATAAAGAGGGTTTCAGAAGTTTGTGGAAGTCCTTACTTTGACTATTCTCCTGAGATTAGCTCGTCCAATCTCCTGAGATTCCAGAAGGGTGGAATCCAAATTCTCAACACTATTGCCTTCAAAACTAAGTTTGTATTTCCTAGCTCAAGGATACAATTCCAGTCTCCTTAGCATATCATGTCACCTACCATGTAAACGTACGATTTCTCATCTTGCTGACACTTCATACCTCAGTGAACCTGTAACCTTTTGTGGCTGGTTTTTTTTTTACACTGTTGGCTGTCCGATCTGCCTTTCACACTCACCCCCCCCCCAACCCAATCCCCTTTCACCCCACAGACACCTATTCCATTGGACCTCACTTTGATGGGCTTCTGTGCATCTTCTAGCTTTCCGACCTGTCCTTTGCCCATCTGCTTGTACTTAACTGTCCGTTCTTCATTGTTCCCTCACCCTCTGTTTGCACGATGATCTTCCACAAATGTTGGCCTTAATCAAAACGAGCAAAGAGCTCATCCTCATGGATGGGAGGAAGACAAAGCAGGAATTGGAGTACTGTTCATGTTTACTACAATGCCACTGTAAAACATGCAAACAAACTAAAACGGCACTTGATAGAGTGCATACCTCCACCAAGTTGAACAGTTTACATTTTGAATCCCACCGATAGGCCAGCTCTGCATCCAGACCTTAACCAAAATCTAAACAGCTTGTTCTTGTCACATACCCAACTCATCCACAACTTTTTGAAATATCGTGCTATGTATTGTTTTTGGCCCCATCTATCAATGGTGAAGAATCACTAAAAAATTAAAAAGTTCTCGGATCCGGAACTTCACCAAAATCTAAATGTTCCGAATGACGGAACATTCGTCATTCAAAATTTCTTTCTTTCTTGGGTGCGAAAGTGTTCACATTTCTTTCTTTTTTCACAATTCTCTTTATCCATTATAATTCTTGCTTTTTCTTATTTTTCATCTCTATTGCTCTATTCTCCCAGAAGTGAATTATTGCAGAAAATTTTCCGTAAGGCTCACTTGGCTGCGCCTGGATGGGTTTTTGAGGGTAGTGGAGTAGCGGCTTAAACTGAATCCGATCCAGGTTCCTCCTGATGACTCCATCTTTGCTCTTTACTTCTTCGGGTTCCTTCTTGGCCTTCCATTTCATCACACTGAGCTTTTCACAAGATCGAGGAGGGTCGACACAGACAGACCGAGACTCAGCTCAATTTGGCAACATAAAGGGAAGTTCAATCAATCGATGTAATTCACAGAATCATTGACGAACCGGGCCATCATGTGAACATTTGCGTAGTTGACTTAATGAAGGCTTTCAACCTTAATCATATCAAAGTGGTCCAAAAACTGATTGAGGTGGGGGTTAATCACATGATACTCACAACTATCTGCAGATTGTGTGATTGTTCACTAGTGGTTCGCTCCAAGGGAGTTACTTCTCACTCCTTGGATCCCAGTTGTGGAGTGCCTCAGGGGACTAAGTTAGGTCCCAATCTCTTCCTCACAATGATCAACGATGCAGCATTGATGACAAATTACAGATGGAATTATGTCGATGGTCTGACTTTAGTGGAAGTAGTTCCCAGGTCACAACAAACCACAATGCAAACGCACATTAATGCTCTCAGTGTGTGGTGTCAGTTAAATGGCATGCGACCTAAACCTGAAAAATGCAAGATCATGCAAATCAGTTTCCTGAAGCACCACCTCTCCAACCCCAAGTAACCATTGATGGTTCACCCTGACAAAGGGTGGACTCACTTACCCTTCTCAGCATCACCATCCAAGCTGACTTGAGATGGAACAGTCAAGTTTTGCAGATGGTTACACGCGCTTCACGACGGCTGTACATCCGATGCGTTTTGAAGAAAAAGGGTGTCCTTGTTTGTGACCTGGTGACTCTTCAAAATGTACATCCACCCCCGACTCAAGTTTGTTTCTCCTGTGTGGGGCTCCAGTTTCACCGAGACTCAGTGTCGAGATTGAATGAGTACAGAAGCGTACGATCCATTGCATAACAGACTGCAGTTGCAACTCGTACAAACAAAATCTTATGTCTCTTGACATCCCCCCTTTATTAGAGTGCAGACACGAACTCCTCACACAGTTTGAAACACCTCTCCTCAAATTGGAGTGTCATCGTGAAACGCTCCCTCCTATCCATCAATCTCAATCTCGTTCCTGTTTCCAATTAAGAAACTCTTTTGATGATGACTCATGATTACTGTTATTTCATACTTTCGAATGTAAACTATATGAATTTTAGTATACCTTACAATGTAAACCAAAGGAATTTCAGTCTTCAGACTGCTTTGTTTGGTGTTTTTACTTGTATAAACCAAAGTATTATTATTACACACGGACATCCATATACAAATATGCAAATACAAATTTTAAATGGCCGATGTTCGTCTGTATCTGGACTTCTCCATCCCTCAATTTAAGACAGATCTGTGACTAATATGCAGCATCGTGGTTTGCTGCCACATTAGCCAAATTTCAGAATTTGTACCCAAACTGGAATCATTATCACCCACCTGTGAGTCATCGAGCCCAAGAAGGACGAAGGCTTTTCTGCAATAGCCAAGGAATGAAGCAGTCTTGTTACAAACCTTCCCAATGTGCTGCGTACTGCAAAAACACATGGCAAAAAGAATTACCACAGCAGTAATGGTGGTAGTATAGCTTACTGTACATGCATGGGGTTCAAGAATCACCTTCTGGCTTCGTTTTGAGATTTCTTTCACAAATTACTCAACAAATAGGGGCTACGAGCTCCTAGTTTAGCCTGTTCGGTGCTCCCAAATGAGTATGTAGTTCATAACACTGGGATCCCAGAGTTCAAAATCATAGTCTGTTGATTTCACCATTGCCTATTAAGTCTCTTGTAATTCATGTCAAAGTACCCTCATGCCCATGTCCTCTACGTAGTTATTAGAATTGTTAAATTAAAGGAAAGTTACCTTGCCAGTTAGAAGCAAAACTGAGCTACAATAAGGCCTTCAATGTATTTTGCGTAAAACTTTGCGACGCTCACAATTGATAGTGCAACTGTTTTTGTGATCAGCCATGGTACAGCCAGCATGATTGAGAAATGTTTGGCAATGAGTTTATCACAATCGTCACTACAATGAAATCACAACTGAATTTTGAACTTCAAATATCATCAATGACTGACTTGATATGAAAGGTAAAATAGGGTAGAACAGCCAACAACCTGAATGATCAAAAAAGTGGAATCGAGGCATTTTGGCTTCACCACCTGCAACACCATCACCCAACTATTTCCCAACAAAGTAAGAAGCATTGTCATTTATAGCTCCATCAATCTAATGACTGTTTTTGTCACCTTTCGGTTGAGTCATTGTCTTTCAACTTTTTGCCATCACCCAAATAGCAAAGTTCAGATTGGGGTTTTTATTTTTATTTAGTTATTTATTTTAATATACACTGTCGAGGCTCATATAAGAGCTAACACTCTTCTTCTTCTTTCGGCTGCTCCCGTTAGGGGTCGCCACAGTGGATCATCCGTATGATCCGCATAGTGATTTGGCACATGTTTTACGCCGGATGCCCTTCCTGACGCAACCCTGATCACCTCTTACGACACAGGGATATGGTACACCTATTCTAACTGGGCATACACCGGGCCCAGTACACTGGTACTCACTTTGCCGACCTCGGAAGGATGACAGGCTGAGTCAACCTCCTGGTGTGTAGTAATTCAAGCGGCCAACGGGGCTTGAACTCAGGACCTTTTGGATCCCAAGGGGGTTGTGATAAGATCTTGAGCGCCCTCCGGAAATATGGGCGGGACCGACAGCAGACAGAGCGGGGAAGTGGGGGGGGGGGGTGAGGCTGGAGAGGAGAAGGCAGAAGACAGAAAGACCATCGACCCGCCTGCGGTGAGACAGTGAGAGACCCAAGGACTCAGCCTCATCGTGGAAGATGCCTTGGTTTCCACAGCGTGAAGCCGAGAAAGGTGAGAGGCGGGAGCACCAGCCCAGATGGGAAAGCAGTACTCCATCAGGCGGTGGATGAAAGCTTTGTACGTGGTCAGGAGCTCAGGTGTGCCAAGGAAGGACTTTGCACGATGGAGAATGCCGAATTGACGACTGACTCTGGAAGCCAGCTTGGAGATGTGGCTTTCCCAGGAAAGATCATGGCAGAGAGTGAGGCCCAAAAGTTTGAATGAAAGGACTTCTGGTTAGGTTAACTGCATCAACTCCATAAGGAATTCAAACAACTGTACAAACCTGTTGTGGTCAAAGAAAATGCTTGCCTGCTGTTCCTCTCATTGAACAGTATACCCAGCTGTGACGCGTCACATTAAATGCTCATTCTCATTAAAATGCTCAACTGATTCAGCACTCTGCCATTCACCCAATTTTCAGTTTGCCTGCTCACCCACAAGATATTACCTTGAACAGAATGAGTTCAGTGCTCTGCACAGTCCAAGTATTGGTATGATGAGAACTTAGTTTGTGAAATCAGTATTAGTCAAGGATGGAAGATGGCATTGGAAGACTCATGCTAAATAAAGGAAGAGCTGTAAGATATAGAAAATAGAGCGATTTAAATGAGAGAAAAAAATATGGAGAGTGGAAGGTTAATGGACTAGAAATGGATGGCATGCACAGAAAAGTCAAGGACCATTGAACAAAAGTGGACAGAGAGAGAAATAAAGCATTGATTCTTGAGACATATGAAGAAATCCTTCAGCTTACTGAGTATCTGATTCAATGACCATCATATCATCAGCGAGACAGCCAAACAAGGAGGAGGAGGAAATGGGGGTGAGATATGAGAGAGACAGAGAGACAGAGAGACAGAATTGTATCTTTTCATTATAAAAATAGAAAAGAAAGCCCCCAAATGGGAGTCACATTTTCATTTCAGAAAAAGAAAGAAAAATAGAAAACCAAGAAACAATTTCTGAAGAAAGGAAAGGATGAATCAGGTGGATTATATACAAAACATTTCACAAAAGGATAAACATTCCTCTCGGACTTTACAAATAACTTCCTTTATACACCATTTTGATTCGAACTGCGGTAATCTTCCAGTTACTGAAAAGAAAGCAAAATACAATTCAACATGACTTATTACAAGATTTTGAACAAAAACAAAGCATCTTCATCATTTACTCCAACACCATCAAGTTTTCTTTTCCTTGACTTATATACTGCCATATTTGCCTGAGCAAGCAGGAAATTGGCTAACACAGCATTGGAATTTTTGTGTAGGATATCCAATCCGTAGATGAACACACAAGTGTTAAAAATAAAACCAAACCTCACAAAACAATTCCGAAGTAAAATAAATAAAGGTGCCAACCGTTGGCATTCAATATAGATGTGAAAAGGGTTTTCAGATTTCTTACAAAAAGGACATTCATCTACAAGCAGATTTGAAAAACGGTGCAACAAGTGATTATAAGGAAGGATCCAGTGTACCAGTCTCCATTGGAGGTCACCATGTCATGGTGGTACAGGAGGGTGAGAAAAACCTTTCCAGTTAGGAAAATAAGGGGGAGAATAAGGGAAGAGGTCTCTCCATCGAACCCTCTGCTGTGTTATTTGCCGTTGTGAAAGAAATTTTACACAACCCAAATAAAGGTCTTTTTGTTTGGGAAGGCCATTGAAGCCAACGTTAAAAGGGGTACAAGGAAGAGAGCTGGCAAGATAAAAAACACAAACGAGTTCAGGAAAGGTGGAGAGAGAAGGTATTCGATGTGTATTTTGTTCATTGCTTTGCCGGTCCTGTGCTCCCAAGCAGGTGCAAGCTGTGTGTATGTCCAAAGCACACGACATAATATGCGTGCCACGATTCGAGAGGATCGCACACCAACTAGGCTTGCCAATGCATCAGCTCCGATCCAGCTGCCGTTTGGGCTGAGAAGGTCTGCGACAGATTTTACGCCCTTGTCGGTAAAGCGTTGAATAAAACACCTATCAGCAGGCATATCATGGAAAAGGGAGTTGGAGAACAAAGGTTCTTCCAGAAACATCTGTTTCATGTAAGAATGTGTAGTTCTTGTTATTGTCAGAGCTTGCCACGCATTTAGCATGCTCCGATAGAAACCAGAGAGGGGAGATGTGTCAATTTCGGAAAGGTACATCAGGAAAAGAGAGTGGTCATAGCCTAGCCTCTCAGCCTGTTGCCAAAGGTGACGAGCGACGTTGACCCATGACGAAAGGCCATTAGCCGGCTCTTTATATCGACAAGGCCTTAGCCTCCAACGGTCAGTGGTAAACTAAGGACCCCAGGTCACAGCCAGTGTTTTCCGTCCCAGAAACAGGACACTAAGCACTTCTGGAGCTGTTGAAGCAACACCGCTGGAGGATGCAGCACGAAGAACCTGTGCCATAAGGTAAAGGCCACCAGTGTGTTGATGACCAAGACCCTTCCACGATATGACAGGTGTGTGATCAGACCTTTCCATTTTTGCAGTTTACCCTCAACAAACTCGAGCAGACCAGTTTAATTATTTGCTACTATGGTATTATTACTGAAGAACACTCCAAGGTATTTCACACCATCATTGGCCCATGACAGTGGAGCAGGAAGTCTTGGCGCCAAGTAGCACAACGGACCGAGCCAAAGGGTGCTCGTTTTGTTCCAATTTACTTTGGCTGAAGAAGCCTTTTCGAATAAGAATAAACAATAATGAACGACGTTAATGTCATTGATATCTTGCACGAATACACACACGTCATCGGCGTATGCCAGTACCTTGATGGGCCGTTCAAGCTGGGACAAACTAACACCTGTTAGTCTACAGCGCAAAGAAACTAGTAGGGGTTCGATGGAGAGAGATAGCATAAAGCAACCCAGAAAGAGGGCAACCTTGTCTAATTCCCCTGTTAACAGACAAAGGTGCAACAAAGTTCATTGTTTATCTTAAGCACACTAGAAATATTATTGTATAGTATTTTAATATAAGAGATAAAGGTCGAACCAAGTCCAAACCGCCCAAGTACTTCGAAAAGGTACTGATGGTCAACACGGTCAAAGGCTTTCTCTTGATCAAGGAGAAGAAGTCCTAAATCTTTCGGGTTTTCCTTGCACAGTTCAATGATGTCTCTCACAAGGGAGATGTTGTCATGGATGGAACGTTTTGGGACACAGTAACATTGGTCTTCCTTCAACGAGGATAAATGAGGAGTAAGTCGCAATGCCAGGGCTTTTGAAAATATCTTGTAGTCCGTACATAATAGGGAGATAGGACGCCAATTTTCAATACACAACAAGTCTCCCTTTTTGGGATGAGGGTAAGAAGAGCTCGTCGGCAACTCTGAGTAGCTCTCCAAGCTGGCAGCTTGCGTTCAAGGTGTTAATGAGTTCTGAACCAAATAAGTGCGAAAACTTCTTGTAAAATTCGGTTGTAAGTCCATACAATCCAGGTGCTTTCCCAATGGCAAGGCCGTGCAGGGCAGTGCCAAGTTCATCCAAGGTGATGAGTCTTTCCAGTTGGGAACGCCCATCTTCACACAACACTGGCAGGCCTACGGAGATCGAGGCGACACTGACAGGATTCATTTTCTGATTGTGTAAAGGTAATGGATGAATCTGCAAGTCACAGCTGAGAAAGCTGCTTACTGGGAAGACGTTTCTCCAGGAAAATAAGTACTTGGTTGGTACGTCTGCCTCATTCAGGTGTCGCACCCTCATCCAAACTAAGGAACCACGTGCATTCTTCTCGGATATTTCCTTTAATAAGGACTGTTTTTCAGTTAAGGTTTTTTGTATGTTACTATTATTTTGTCTGATGACCCGTTGGAGATGTAAAATCTCTAATTGTAATAATTTTTTTTACTTCATGGTCAGCGCTTGTTTGGAAAAAACTGATACTGTTGACAGAAACCTTTAATTTGGGTTTTTACTAAATCCCACCATATCAGCAGGTTAACGGAACAGCTTAACTTCTGTTCTAGGAGAGCCGTCCAGAAGGATTCAAAAGCCTGAATGAAGTTGAGGTTTTCTAGTAAACTGTTATTGAATTTCCAGTGAGAGCTCGCTGGACATGGTTTAGAGAGTTGAATAAAGACTCGAGCTAAGGAATGGTCGGAGAAACCAGAAGGCACGATATCGGATTTATAAACTCCATGTAATAAATGAGAATTTACATAGATGCGATCAAGCCTCGCAAGTGAGATGTGGTTGTTTAAACAACGACACCATGTATAAGACCGATCAGAAGGGTGCTGCACGTGCCAAATATCATGAACATTGTATTTCACAATGATGTTTGCAAAAAGTTTTGCGGTACATGGTTGGGGTTCCGGCCCGTTCCGGCCAAATGAAGCATTAACAGTACAGTTAAAATCGCCACCAATAATTAGACAAGTCTGCAAATCCAGTGTTTGCAGGAATTTTCTCAGTTCGGCAAAAAAGGAGATCCGCTCGTCATTTTTGCTTGGAGCGTACACATTGAGAATTGTGAACTTGACCTGATTGATTGAGAAGGTCACAGAGGAAAGGTGTCCATCAAAAATATTCATAAATTTAAGGCAGGACGGATAGAAATGTTTCCCTAAGACAAACATGATGCCTGCCTTCGACGAGGAGTTGTTACTAAACAAACATTCCTTGTCCATAAATAGTCGCCACTGAGCCTGAACTGATCGGACAGCATGGGTCTCTTGTAACAAAGCTATGTCAAGACCGTTGACCTCCACCAGCTGTTTAATTTAGATCTTGTGGAATGGACTTCCTACCACCATTAACAATTATCGTTCCAATCTTGAAACTGGACATGAGGAAAATAATAGCTTCTAAGAATAAGATCAGAAGTGGGATAATTGATTAGAATCCCTTTTTGCCTTGGTGATCAATTTTTTTAAGCGGTGACAGTGTGTCTGGTGGAAACCGAATAAGTCAAGCTTACGTACAATAGCCTGAGCACACGCAGACGATGCCATGTTTTCGTGTTAATGCTTCAAATGCCGAATAACGGGAATATGAAGTCATATTTAGGAAGGGGGAGGAGGGGTGATTGGTCTCGTGCAGTAATTAAATACGAGCTGAGACAGGTTTCCAAAGGACATAAACACAGCTACAGTGAGGAAAAAAAAACGATCAGTTGAAGGGCCGGGATGGGCCGCCAACTAAAAGCTATCCACAAAGAAGCTGTGGGCTCTTTCTCTCTCTATCTCAGGGAAAAAGTAAGCTAGGAGGGGAAAGGGGAGGGAGGGGAGGGGATGGGTAGAGATGAACCGAAGGACAAACCGCGAAATAACAAGGACAGATGGGTGGGGTGGCGTGGGGTGACGATGGCGCGAAGGAATCCCGAAGCGCGAGGTCTAACAAAGAGGGGAGGGTGGGGGCACAAATAACGATGCGTAGAAGGAAACAAAGGAAAAGAGGTGAAAAAACGATGTGAAAAAAACAGGGCAGATCACAGCTCACCCAAAGCACACAGCCACCATGACACTACAGACAGACACAGACACAGACACAGACAGAATTTGAATTACGTTTATTTGATCCACACAAAAAGTTGAAAAAAAGAAGAAGAAAGGACACAAAAACACACGAGAAGAAAGAAAGAAATAAAAGTCAAATTTTTACCCCGTGGGGTGGACCAAACGCTGCTCGCGTTCTCTCTTTTCTTGTGTACAGTTCATTTGAGCGTCTATTTCTCCATTATTCGTGAACAGAATTCGATGAAAATTGACAGGCATATACTAGACACATATGCGCAGGCATTAACTGAGCCCAAAGTGCGATTGCGGCCCTTCGGGCCAAGGAACGGCCCATTTTCTTAAAATTATTTCTCGGTTATTAGTGAACGGAACCAAACCAACCTTGACAGGCATGTTCTAGAGATCATTCCCCAGGCATTAACTGAGCCCAAAGTGCGATTGCGGCCCTTCAGGCCAAGGAACGGTCATTTCAGACAATTTTCTTAAAATTATTGCTCGGTTATTAGTGAACGGAACTGAACCAAACTTGACAGGTATATTCTAGAGACCATTCCCCAAGCAGTAACTGAGCCCAAAATGCGATTCCAGCCCTTTGAGCCGAGAAACGGCCCTTTCGACCCTTTTTCTTAAAATTGTTATTAAAAAAAAATGCGCTGGGTGATGCCCAACGCAAAATTTAATCGCAAATGATAATATGAAACTAGCCTCACTCTTGTGAGGTGTTCTGTTTTTTTTTTTCTGATACGATGAAAATCTTACCAGATTTCAAAAGTATCTGTCGTCCATGCTATCTCTCATCTGAGAGTTGTATGAATGAACTCCCATGGGGTATGTTTGCAATTCGAACTTGTTCCATAAAACATCATAAGAAAACAAATTCTACTTTATCCACAAAGCACAAAACTTTGCCACAACATCATTTTGTCTCAAAAACTTTAACATTCTCCCTACTTAAGTAATAGTCAATTTCTAGCCGAAGTCTTGCTGCCACAAACCCTCTGAAAATCGGTATGACGTCGGACCTGGAACCATTGTCAATTTTAGTTTTCCTTGATATATATGCAGTATAGCATATTTCACAGCAGCAACCAGAAAATTGAGAACACCAGAATCGCTGCAAGAGGGCTTGAAAGGCTCCCCAAACACAAACATGTGATGTGAAAGGAAAGGACATTTTACGAGAAAAAAAAATGTAAAAGTAAGGAGAAGAGAGATTTTAATCTTTTGCATTGCACGTAAGCATGGAATAGATCCTCCTTGTGCTCACAGAAGGGACAAGTAACTTGTACTGAGCTATTGAAATGGTGCACGAGAGTGTTGGAAGGGAGAGCCCAATGTGTTAATCTCCATTAAACGTCTGCCAATAGGCCGTAGATAGGTAAAGTATACATCACAGGCCACAGTGGCCTGATATACATCCGGCCTCTAGCCGTTCTGACCATATTGCTATACGTGTTGATGCTGCTTGTCTTTGTCTGGAGAGGTCATGGATCCCAGACTTAGTGACCAAGTGAAAGGTGGGGATATTGTCACTGTTTAACTGAAATGGGGGGAGCACCCTAATTTCGGGAAAAGCCAGCCGAAAATCCTCCACAATACCGGCACCTTCCAGCCAATATTTAGCAGTCTAAATTTCCTAACCACAATTCGGTATACAAGTCGAATATATCTGCACCCATGGCTTGTCACAAGTGACCCAGTCGATCTCCACCAAGACCCAGATGAATCCCTGAGATCACACACCATAATGACTCGTCTTTGTATAAATTTCTTGACCAAGACCTTGCTAAGAGGAATCCCTGGGAGAAAATGGTTGCAGAATAAAAGGTTCCTGCAGGAACATTCGGGAATTGTAAGAAGCTTCAATTAACTGGTGGACACCAAAGCCCTCCAAGCATCCAGCAAGCTTTGGTAAAAACCCGGGAGTGCGCCAAATTGAATCCGTTCTCAATCCATCAGGAGAATTTGCCGGTCATACAGTAATCTGTTGGCCTGTTGCAACAAAAAAGAAGTGCAAAGGGACGCCATGGCAGCCGTTCAGTGAACAGCAATTTATGCAGAGATTGCAGACGAAAGGCCATGACTCGGCCGGTGATGTGCACAACACCTTGGCCACCCTCTTTCCGGGGGCGGTGCAGTACAGCAGGCCGAAGCCAATGGTCGCCACTCCAAAATAATTTAACCATAGCTCGCTGGATGGCAAGTATTAGTTCTTTGGTTGGCTGCAAAGCAATAACTTTGTGCCATAACCTAGCTGCTATTAGGTTGTTGATGACAAGACTGCGTCTTCTGCTGGACAGAGATCTGCATAGTCCTTCCCATGTTTTTAAACGACATATAATCTGTTCTAACACACCTTCCCAATTTTTCAATTCCATCTTCGGATTACCAAAGATAAACTCTGAGGTATTTAACCCCATCAAATCTCCATGCTATGTTCTCTGGGAGTCAAGGTGGCGGTATTGAGGAAAGATTTTTACGACTGCAACATAGGGCTGCACTTTTGCTCCAATTTACCTCGCTCGAGGAGGCTGTGGATAAATTTTTCAAACATCGTCGCAAAACTTATACACTATTTGGGAACCTAATTGAAACGCAAACATCATCAGCAGTTAAGCAGTCAGCACAAATTTTGGACCGTTTACGCCCTCCTCATCCTGGGGCATTTGCCGCCTGATAGAGGACAAGAGTGGTTCAAGGGCGATTGCGTACAACAGCTCCGAAAGAGGACAGCCTTGATGAATACCTCGTCAAAATGGAAAGTGAGAGCATAACCTGTTAACTTTCAGCATGCAGTAAGTATCAGTGGACAAAAGTTTCACATAGGAGATGAAATATTCTCCAAAACCATTAAGGACAGAAAAAAAAAGGTATTTATGGTCAACACAATCTCAATAAACAATAGCCCATAATTATCATGCAAGTAGTTGTCACAAGAAAGACTATCTCTTACCAGAAAAATGTTATCATGAATAGACCTTCCCGGTACACAATAAGTCTGGTCTGGGTGTAGAACAGAACCAACTACAACTTTCACACGATTTGCAAGAACCTTCGCGAAAATCTTTTAATCAGCACACAATAATGACGCAGGCTGCCAGTTTTCAATGATTTGAAGATCCCCGGTTTTGGGTAGTAGACACACAACTGCTCTCCGACATGACAATGGAAACTCTCCAACGTGGATGCTTTCCTCGAGGACATATAACAACTTGGGTCCAACAAGCTTCTAAAAAGTCTTTTAAAATTCTCCGGGTAGGCCATCAATCCCAGGGGCCTTTCCATCTTTTAAGCTTTGCATGGCTGCTTCAAGATCCTCGGCCAAGATTGAAGAGTCAAGCACTTGTCGCTGGTCCTCTCCAACTTTGGGAAGTCCAGCAATCAGTTCCTGTATCTTGTCATTATCCACACTAGTAGGGGAGTAAAGGTTGGAGTAAAAATCTTTTAAGACACCCCTTACTCCTTGCTGAGAGGTCTTTAAGGTCCCATTTGAAGTGAGTCGGCCATGGATTTGTTGTAACTTTTTTGTGGAGTTCTCCAAGTTGAATAACTCTTTGTTTGGCATATCCAATGTCAGGTTACTCATCTGCATTCATACCAGGGTACCCATTTCCCTTTGCTTAACCATCTCAGCGAGCAATGTTCTTTTTGCCCATAGCAACTTATCTCGTGTGTCCTTTCCAGCATCGTCTTTATTTTGCTCTCGGGAAACAATTTCAGACTTTCACATATCAATCGAGTGATATTGCATCTTAGTGGTGTATAGACTATATTTCTGGCAGAAAGATTGTATTTGGGATTTTGCAATGTCCCACCATAACTGGGGGTTAGCAGGCTCAGGCTTGGAGTGGCAAATTTTTTCCCATACAGCCTTGAAACAATCCTTAAATTTTTTGTCACTTAGAAGGCGAGAGTCCAATATGCACTACCACATGATGACAAGGGTAATTTGAAGGACAACATGACGCAGCTATGGTCTGTGAAACCAGTTGATAGAATTTTGGATGAAGTCACAACATTTAACATATGCTTATTAACATATATTTTATCAAGTCTTGCCCTTGATATAAAGCCATCCTGACATCTGCACCATGTAAGCTACACAAACATGGGTGTTGTAGTCACCACAAATCATTGAAACAATATTTATTAACGATATTCTCCAACCCCGAAGAGGAGGCTGCATGAGGTTTATGCCCATTCCTATCAACTTTTGGGTGAATTGTACAATTAAAATCTCCAGCAAAGCAAATAAATGAGGATGAGTCCTGGTCTTTAATGAAATCTTGCAGTGTTTGAAAGAAAATTTTCCTTTCTATAGGATCATTTGGAGTAGAAACATTCACTACCACTATTTTTGGGCATTACACAGAAACTCTTCCGACATGAGGTTTCCTTCACATATTTCTTTGAATGAAACCTGCTGCGCAGAAAACTTGTGGCTTAAACAAATAGCTACACCGGCCTTGGGTGTAGGAAACCCGCTTAAGAACCACTGCTCTCTAAAAAGTTTTCCCGACCCAGCTGTGAAGGTGTTTGTGGCATGGGCCTCCTGCAATAGGATAATATCAGCTGTATTTTCTCTAAGGTTTGGATCATTTGAATTCACCGTAATGGGGCTCGACCCCCATTAATATTCAGAGTTGCAACCTGTAGTTCTGCCATTGGAGAAACGAGGCACTTAAAAGACCTTCCACCTGCAATTCTCTGTTTACTTTCGTCACAGCTTTCCTGAGATGCTGAAATTGAGGTTCAAAAAGTTATGCTAAGTAATTCCTTTGTATCATCTCCTTTGCAATCACAATGAAAGCCTTGCTATCAGGAAAATAGTCTTTAATTTGGACATTGCATTGCCTTAAGGTTTCACTCAAGAAAATAACATCTTCCTTACATATTGTAGTGCGTTTACATTTCTCCTGCAATGCGCCTGAAGTTTCACTTGAGGAGGAAGACAACCCACCAGAAACTACACCTGTGTCATGTAATTGTAATCGAGTTACTGATTCCTCTTCTTTAACAGAACCAGTACATTTGTCCTGTTGGCATTTCACAGAAAGCTCTGCCCTGTCGTTGCGATCCGTTTTTATTCCGTTATCCTTTTTATCGTTGTTTGTCCTACACTGATTATTGTCCTCAAGTGTAGGTCTATCTGCCTCATGTATACGAACGTTGTTAGGAGTTTTATCTCCTTCAACATGAGCAAGTGGTGGAGCCTCATTTCCAACCAGCACCTTACCGCTTTGCTCATCTTGTGAAGGCTTATCAAGATTACTCTCTCTTTTTACCACTAAAACTTTGCCACCCTTAATTCCATCTTCAGTGCTTATGCAGGAATGTTTCAAAACCCTCTTTGAAACAGTATCCATAACTTGTTCCTCAACACTGAAAACTCCTTCTGAAGCTTGCAGTCGCTCTCCCGTTTTGACTTGGTCACAATCAGTACCATCTTTGGTCACCCCTGAGCATCTTGGTGTGAGTCCTTTTTAGCCGCGTCGCGTTGCCAACGATGGCTCTAAGAGAGCTCCGCGTTGTTATTCTTCTTCTTCTTCTGGTGAAGACAAAACCTTTATGACGTGGCTCTTGGACACATTTGTCCTTGTTCTATAGGTGACTCACTCACAGAGTCTACCAGAACAGCCGCGAATGGAAGGGGCGATCC
>NC_140963.1:44506568-44546568 GCF_056783735.1 Eptatretus burgeri
AGCGTATTACAAGTCTCCACCATTTACAGTGCAGTAATCATGTCCCAACGTTTTCCAGTGCAGTGAGGTGTTTTTAATTATAAGCAGTAGGTATGTTTTTGCTTCATGCACGTAACCCGGGTTTGTTTGTTTTTGCCGATACAGAACTGTCAGTTGCTTATACACCGCCCAAATAAAGGTATGTGTCAGAAGAACGTGTTGTATGCTTGGAACAAGATCGCCCATAGGGCAGGGACTCTGCTCGTATTTATAAATAAAGAGCACATAGTAATGGCAGCTCATGTCTATAAGAGGCCATCAATCCCAAAATATTTACGATAAAATTATCCACTATTTTGTACAAACACTGAATATACTCTGTTAATTGGGAAAACATGTTGACAGCAGTGATTAACTGAATCAAAGAAATGAGATGCAGTGAGAAGCTTTTTCAGATTCGATGAAGAGCTCATCTAGGTGCCTTCTCTCTCACAGTGTTCGGACCGAGGCGAGGATCAGTGCTGCCATAGCAGTCTCAATGTGAGGATTACACTGGGTGGTTTACCACTGCCTTCCTTTCATTAGCCAGAGCTGGAACTTGTATATTATTCAGGGTGCTGGTGATAACTCACCAACCCCTTCTCGAAAGACACCCTGCGATCTTTAATGTCCACAAACTAATGCCAGCAGATGGGTCCCCAGGTGCACATCAATCCAAAGGATGGTGCGCTTTGTGATGCAGCACCCTGCCTGTGAAGCACCAATGTGATAGTTTATAGTTGAGTTGGAAATCAAACCCAGACTAGACAAATCATAGGTAAATGCACTACATCTGCATATCCTGTCAGGGCAAAGCTGATTTTTCCCATCATACTCAAATTGACTTCATAAGTACAATTACATGATACAATTTCATTGAGTGAGCATAAATAATGTTATTAAACTAAGTCAGACAAAGATAACTCTCAAAATAAACTAATAAAGAATACGTGACATTCTATGAATCGGTGAAGGTTTGTGCTTCCCTTAACTGCAAACAGTGTGTGCACACATACGTGGACACGTGTTTAAAGCGATCTCGAATGATCACTTGGAGAACAGCCCAGCGAAAAAGTGATTCGTTCGGGAGCTGTGGAGAGAGAAGATGAACAGGAGGAAACTTTTTGGCAGATTTGCCAAGCTAACACTGAAAAGGTCAATTATGCTACTTTGCAAGGTTCACCAAAAATTTTATAATTATATTAATACACTTGTTCAGCCATTGCAACATGCTTTTGCTTAAGACAATTGGCATTAATGATCCATTTTCAACTCAAGTCAGCACACACACACACATATATATATATATATATATATATATATATATATATATATATATATATATATATATATATATATATATATATATATATATATATATACAAATACATAGACATACACACACAGTAGCAGGATATGCTTACACATTGTGTAAGCATACGAACTGTACTTCCCCATTGTCTCGGGTCGCTCACCTGCATTTGATTTTTCATACGTTTATATTTTCATTTACGGATGCTTTCTGACGGTTCTGTGATTTTTCCTGGTACATCGGCTTCAATGTCCGTCGGCACACAAAATTACCGTGTTTTCCCATTGTCTCGAGTCGCTCACCTGCATTTTTGTCATTTATTTACAATTTCGTTTATGGATGCTTTGCGATGGTTCTGTGATTTTTCCTGGTGTATCGGCTTCGATGTCCATCGGCAAACAAAATTACCGTGCTTCCCCATTGTCATGAGTCCCTTCATTTTTGAGATCTTGGTATTTAGTCATTTTCTTGATTTCTGTGTTGTTTTTGTCAAAATCTCTGGGTAATGACACCTCAATTAGCAATGCCTTCTTTTCTTTGTTGTACCTCATTACTATATCTGGTTGCAATGCTTTGTTTTCTATGTTCACGCTCGATGGGATCATTCAGTCATACGTGAGCATTACTTCCTTGTTGTCAATGATTGCATTTCATTCATGTTTCCATGCGTTTTCTGGAACTGCGAAATTGAGATTTTTGCAGATGAGACTCCACGTACCTTGTTTTGACTTTGGGTGTACAGCTGTTCTGACATGAGTTTTTTTTGCATCCCGATAGGAGGTGGCTCGTACTTTCTGTTTCTACCTTGTAAAACCTACACCTGTCCAATTGACTCAGTCCTGCAATCTTCTTAAAGTCATTGGTACAGTGTCCTTGGTCTTGGGCATTTATTATGTTTCGTTATCCATCCGAGTTGAGTTGACCTCATCCTAACCATTGCAATGAGCCTTCTTTGTCGATGCCCAATCTGTCGAACTCTTGATTTTTATATATGCCTTCCTACTCTTTTATCGTTTTCCCAATTGTCGGTGTATATCTGTTGGCATTTCGTTTTGTATTTTTCTATGTCTTTTTTGCTATCATTACCTCTGCCACCGAAGGTGAAGGAGGTTATGTTTTCACCCCTCTCTGTCTGTTTGTTTGTTTATCTGTGTGCAGTATATCTCAAAAAGTTGCAAACAGATCTGGATGCAATTTGGTGGGCAGGTTGGGTGTGTGACAATGACAAACTGATTAGAATTTAGTGAAGATCCAGATCCAGATCAGACTACTTGAATTTTTTAAAGTGATTCTTCACCATTGAGAGATCGGGCCAAAAACAATGTGTAGCACAATATCTCAAAAAGTTGTGGACGGATTCGGATGAAACTTGGTGGACAGGTTGGGTGTAACAAGGAAGAATTGATTCAATTTTGGTGAAGATCCGAATTTGGATCCGGATCCGATAATTTTTTCAGCGATTCTTCACCATTGAGAGAATGGGGTGAACTAAAATATAGCACGATGTCTCAAAAAGTGGCGGACGGATTCGGACGAAACCTGGCAGAGGTATGCGCTCGACCGAGTGCCCTTCTCGTGGGGTTGTATTTGTTGCCATTTTGGTTTCATTCGCACCTGTCTGGAAAATATTTGTGAGGTGGATTAGGGATAGCATCTCTAATTTGTTGTCGTCATGTTTGCCTACAAATTGGATTCGGTAATCCGTTGCACTTTTCACGTACTCTGCCAATCGTACTGTTGTCACTCTCTGCATTTTATTGAGTTCCATCAGACTGCTACTTCCTTCTCGTCTCGGCAGGTACATTCTCAGGATGCATTGATTTTTGTAAATCATTTTGTGGATAGTGAGGAGTTTGTGGTATTCCAGAGTTCCATTGCTGTTGATTCTTTTGGGGTTGATCTTGTACAATTGCATGCATTTTATCATCCATGAATGTGGAACACTATCAAAAGCTTTTTTGGTCTGTCCATGCTGTGAACAATTTGGTTCCTCGTGTTTTACAGTTTTTTAGCGTGACCTTGTTAAGTCGTAGGTGGTCTATTGTTCCGTAAAGCCTGGTGTTGGGTGAACGGTAAAGGTGCCTGACTTAATAGCTTAGAGTCTTGAGTTTGAGCCCCTGTTGTTCCATTAAATAACACCAAGTGGTTTGACTCAACCTGCCATCATTTCGAGGTCGGCAAAATGAGTACCAGTTTACTGGAAATGGCGGGTACTACATAAGCGGCACAGCAATGATGCAACCAGCATCTATAGGCTGCATATGAAATTATAATATTGCTCCGTAGCATCCTCTTTTACATCACAGTTCTGTTCTGCCTTGAGGCCTCCTTTGTGTGTTAGATGGGAGGACATCATTTCTGTGATGATTTCCATCAGAAGTTTGTATGGTGTTGAGAGACAGGTTTGTTGGTTGGTATTTGTGAGGTTGTTAGGCTTCTTCAGATTTTGTGACGAGGAAGGTGTTACCTTCTGTGAGCCACTCATCCATTACCTTTTCCCCCAAAATACAAGGTTGATCAAAAAAATGCTCAAGTTGATCAAGGAATTGGGTGACCTAAGTTCAGCGAGCACCGCAATAGTGGATCATGAACAGAAAAAAACCAAACAAACATGCTGTCAACGTCATGGTAAACATTCAACAGTTTCATTTTGCGATCAATTTTAAAAATGGATTTTCGAACCCGAGTGTGAAAAGCTTATCTATGACAGCATGGAAATGTTGATGCCCTTAATCTTCTAATCATTAGATGTTTACGAGTGAATGTGCCAAAACCAATTCTACAACACTTCAAAAACATCACATTAAAATGCAAAAAGATTCAGCATCCTGACATCGGAAATCTGCAATGATAAAGCACGCCCTATATATAAATCGGGAATGTGGCAACGGCAGCGGAATGCGAGATTTCAAAGAAGGCATTTGAGATTTGAAGCTTTCAGAGACATTTTGAGCACAAAGGAGAGCTTAAAAACAGCGCCTCCATAATGAGAGCGTGAACAATCGGGTCAAAATCAAACCTAATGGCAAGAACACTCCACAAATACACACACAAATGCGTACACCATTCCGCCTTCCCTCTTCACTCTTCATAGTAACCTTATACCATCTCTGGCAATCCACAAAGCCATTCATTCCAATTCCATCACGAATAGTGGAAATCTCACACACACACACACACACACACACACACACACACACACACACACACACACACACACACACACACACACACACACACACACACACACACACACCTCTGGTCTCATTAATTTTGACTTGCGTCAAGGAAGAGCACACTCGAAGCGAACTCACCTTTCAAACCAGACCGATGAACAAAGTGCCAATGTGCCTTCGGCTAAAGTGTTGCCACAGCCCACAGAAATCTTTATATATTCTCTTACCAAGACGAATCACCAACTGAATCATCAATTTTGAAAGACATCTTCACAGCACATCATTTTAGAGGGCCGCCCAAAACGACAGTATGTAATGGTCACACAAGTTTGCAAGTGGTCCTTTTTGAACATGTCCTGAACAGCAAGACAAAAGATTGGAACATGAAACAAAACAACTCCAGCTATAAAGCCGCTAAGCAATTGATGAGTGGAATGAAGGATGAATTCAAACGGGAGAAGCCTCAATCAATAAAATGACTTGATAGTCTGAGTGTGGTCAATGCAGTTAGATCTTGGAAGCTCAGCAAAGTCGAGACCAGTTAGTTCTTAAATGGGAAACTTTCAAATTAAAACTCCTAGGATATAGCCTTATTTGAAATATTATAATGCATCGTATGTGATCAAGCACACTCAGCGATTCGAAGCATATTAGCCAATCAGCTTGGAGCCCGAACAGCATTGTTGTTCAACATGTTGGCAGAGGATGTATCACTGTAAATACGAGAGTTGTTGAGGGATGTTGAAGCCGAATGAGGCTGAATAAAGTGTGCATTGTACAACCAGGATAGATGCATCCAACAATTGGGTTTTATTACTTTGGTAGGTGTGCAGTACATATGAAAAGTTTTTCTCCATGTGTATTTCATCACACTTTAAGCAGAATGATCAAAGAAGCAATGTGTAGGGGAAGCTTGAGAAGAACCTGGCCACCCAGACAGCAATTCTCCAATATATGAGACAACAAGAGCAGGTTGTTTACAAGACAGAATGATTCAAAAGTGTATGCATCTTGAAACTGTGAGTAGTGAAGTCAAAAAGGTTTGGATAACCATTATTTTGGAATCCTAACAGTGAGGGAAGGAGAGCCAGGAGACATCTTCAGAGGGACATTGATTTGAAGTCATTGCACAAAGACAAGCTCTGTGCTTCAAAATCTCTTCAATAACACTACTTGTAACTAATTATACATTGCAACAATTTGTTGAGTTAGTTTTTTTTAAATAATAATAAAGTACATATTAAAACAAAAAACAAGTGTTCTTACCCCTTTTCCCCGTGCTGCTCTCTCTGGTGCCTGCAAGAGATGCGATAAAATTGGAGTTTAATACAAGTTTAATCTGCCCTCCACGCATCTTTGCACAAAGTAATCTTCAAACGGTATTGTCCCCAATCCATCAACCATTCCTTTAATCCCAAATCGTCCATATATCATTTCAAATAGGACAATGCAAAATTAATTATTTTTTTTCCAAATAGGACATTCAAATTGGACATCGTTTCAAATAGGAAAAAAAGGACCAACCTTAAAGGTCACAAAAGAGCGTTAAGGAGCATTTTGGTAAAAAGTTCAAAAGGGAGCATTTAAAAAAAAATAATTTGGTTCTGTAAAAATCAACCTCATATTGCAAACCTCATATTGTGAGGAAAGAGAGTGAAAAAAATGGAAGAATAAGAAAAAAAAATGTGGGAAGGTATGTTCAATATTTCCAGCTGTGAAAGTTGACTGCTCACCAAGTTTTAGGTATGATTCCCAATGCAAGCGTATTTGTCACATCGGTTTGAAAATGTATTGGTTTCGATATTCAGAACATGAGGCAGAAATTACATCACAAACTCACTTTTTAAACCAACCATCATGATGTTGTGTTTTAATTACATCCAGAATCCCCTTACGTACACCAGTTTACGCAGCACTGTCAGTCGTCAGCCAAGGCACCAACCCATACACGAGTGTGCCTTGGCTGACCGCCACGCTGGCCCATAAAGGTCAGCTGTGGGGTGAAAGAAGGGTGGGTGTGAAATAGGGGAGGTCAAGGCAGAGGACTGTGCATGCATTGTGGCACTGGCACTCGACTGGGAGGCAATCCAGGATGAAGAACGAAGACAAGATCCCATCGTGATCTGCACCTGCCATCAGCTATATCTCGGGTGAAGGAGAAAATCAAATGCTGGTGTGGGCATCAGGAAGGGCTCGCCCCGACTGCACATATATTCCCCCAACCAATGCGCACACAGGAACATTGCCGACCTCGTCATTGATGGCATGGAAAGTGTGGGGACAGCACTGTCAAGAGAAAATACCAGGTCCCCAGATGACAAGCAACACATTCAACCACACAGCCCTTGTAAACTACGTAAGGTACCCTCTTGGGGGTATATAAAAAAAAACAATACACCACCAGCCAATGAACGCATTCCCACGCACCACTATAGGATTCAACATGAATGTCCCAACCCTCAAAAGAAATCCTCGAACCCAAAGTTACAGGTCCAGCCCTGTAGTTTAACACCATTCATCATATATAAAGCTCTTTCTAACCACTGGCACTCACGCATAAATGTTTAGTACATTCGAGATGTGCTCGATAGTTGAAATTTGGCATACAGATATTACGCAAAGCTACAATTTCAGGGAAAAAATAAAAGGGTTATCAACAAAAGTTGAAAAAAAAACAGTGGAGCTTCGTTTCCACTCATGGAGGGTCATGTGACCAAATATAATGGCATGTCACGTGATCTTGCATGGGAATGGGCAATATCAATTGAGCAAGACTGGAAGTGTGTTTCTCGGTTTTATGACGGTACAATTTGAGAAATGTCTGTGGACTTTTGTTGTTTTCGGACGGTGTACAGTGGTAGTAAGTCATAAACCTTTATAGTCTATAGATGGTGTACATTAGTTAAGTGTAAAGTGCATATTTTAAGTATTACATGTTTAGATATGCAGTCGGACCATTTTACAAGGCCCATGGTTGTGATGAACCCCCACTTATGACAATTGTGACATTCAGAACAAGTTTTAATCAATGCATATTTACCCAGTTGCAATGATGCTGGAAACCCAGATATAACAAAGCAATACAGTATTCAGTCGATTGGTCGCAGCACTGACAAATCGGGTGAGCCCATTTTTCCCTTCACTCATGGATTGGTCGAGGCACTAAGGTGAATACAATATTCGTGATTACAGTGCGGCGTCTTTATCGCACGCTTTCCTCAACTCTCACAGCAGTGATTACAATGTTGGTGATTATGGTGAGGAATCTTTATCACATGCTTTTCTCACCTCATAACTCATCCTGGTGATGATTGTTGATTGCAGTGCTATTGTTGACAATTTTACATTTCTTTGACTCCGTGGACATTAAGCGACCATCCTTGTTTTGTGGGCCGACATGATTAACCCATATGGAGGACGGGTTGCCTGCGAGTATATATAGAACTAGCAGGGGTACCCGGCATTGCTGGGTCCCCCCTCCCATTCTTTCCTTTCTCCAATCCCCTCCCCCTCATCACCCCCCCCACCTCCCACCCCATTCCTTCCCCTCCCACCCCACCCCTTCAACTCCCTCCTCCCACCACTGCCTCTTCCAACCCCCTCCCTCCGGACTGCCACCCCACCCCTTCCCTTCCCTCCTCTCATTCCACCACTTACCTCCTCCTATTCCACCCCTTGCCATGCCTCCTCCCACCCCAGTCCTTCCAGACTCCCATCCCACCTCTTTCCCTCCTCCCCTCCATTCTCCCACACCTTCTCCTCCCTCTTCTCACCCATTCGCTCCCTCTTCCCATCTCCATCCTTCCCTACCTCAGCCAACAAAGTAATTTTCACAAGGTTTTTTAACCATGTTTGGGAAAAATAAATACAATACAGCGCCGTTATTAAATAAAACCCACTTTCAATTCCAAACAAAATCTAACTTGCCTCATGTCATGTCAAAATCTGCCCTGAGAGACAAATTCATCGATATGACCAAAATAAGTCAAGGTATAGACGTTTATTATCGTCCCCATATAATGAATCTGGAGTGTGTTCAGTTACCAAGTTTCTTGAAGAGAGCTCACCAAGTGGCTTAAGCACTCATACAAGCACTCCATTCAAAACCATTGATAAGGAACGGCTGGCTTGGCAAGCGATAACTAGCTGCTTGGAAACTGAACACATTGCTGGACATCTCAACAACATAGAGTACATACAAAATGCCAACAAAAGGAGTTTGGTTTTTTTTAAATTAAAGACTTCAAATATTAATCATGATATTAACTCCCCACCTATCCCCTTCCCTCCCATAAAAACAAATGTAAAATTGAGGTGATGAAAGATTGAGACTTACTGATTAAAGCACTTCTTCCCTTTTATATTTTCATTCCACTCAAAGAGCGAACCAACGAATATTTGCCCATGTTCGACTTTAGGGAATAACTTAATTTTCTTATAACATTTATTTCCATCGAGTATATTCACAAAGAATAACTTGGAACTTGGTACAAGTGTCTTTGTTGAGCAGAAATGAAATTATAAACTTCTCTTAATGCTCTTATTTAACCACCTCCTGAGCCACATATCACTGAGATTGTAGTAAATTGTTTTTCCATTGTTCAATTGATAACCATCAAAGTTTTCAGTCCATTCAAGGATATTATTTTTTTCTTTACATCCGATAACTCATTTGTAATTAAATTTATCCGCTTATTTGTTTTATCTACTTTTACCCGGATATTTCTTCAATAAGACTTATTTGATATTTCTCACATTCTTTGTTTCCCATTTAAATACCAAGATTGATTACATCTCCACTCTTTGGTTTGGTTATTGCTTTGTTCTATCATTTATAAATCAGTAAAAAGACGACGGTAGCCTGTTAAAATTCCCAACCCAATATCTTAACACATATTATAACCATAAGGGAGACGATCGATTCCGTTCTCTAAAATATATCTTTTATCATCAAAAGCACCTAATGCTTTCTTATTTATCTCTTCTGTAGAATTATAATTGATGTTTATAACTTCTTATTGTATTCATTTTTCTGCACTCTTCCTTCTTTAAGGTAAAACAGTTGTAATAATGTTTAAAGTTTATTGTTTCCTTGATTATATTTTTCTTTATTCCATTTAGCTTCTCATCACACCTTTCAATGTTATTATTATCAATATACGTGAAAGCATAAGACTTTGATCTCAAGCCTATAAATTCATTCATGACCTTCCCACCCAATTCATCTTTAAACTTACCAATAACCTTTTTATTCTTTGATGAAAACAACACATCACCTGACTTATAATTACTTGTATCATATATATCAATATTATCAACCATATCCTCATATACATCACTTGTCTTAATTTCTAATATAAAACTATCTGTATCCATTTTTAACAATGACACATTATCCTTATACTTTGATTTTAAATTATTGTAGTAATCGTCAGACATTAACGAATTTGACAAGTCAAGAATTGATGTTCCTATATAAATAGGTTTATCTTTTTCAATACTCTCTTTTTTCAAATGAATAGCACAAAAGTTCTCTGAAAACACCTCCGCTTGTTCAAAACTTGGTCTTTAATTAACTTTGAAGCCTGCTTCCAAGATGTAGCAAGTCTTATGTTTTGTCTATTTCGAACATTTTCCATAGCCTTTCCAAATACAGCATTATTCATTCATTTATAAAAGTCCTTCTCAAAATCTGTTTTTGCATTAAAATTAATATACTTTAACCAATGACTTTGTTTAAATTTCAAAATCCTATGAATTTCCCTCACTCTCAACCAAGCAGATAAATATAGTCTCAAGTTCCTTTGATGCAAAACATAACCTTCTTTATCATTTAATGGAGTAAGTAGTTTTTCTGGAGATTTACCTTTTATATTAAATGACTGTTGATAATCACTTAACCATTCTTTTCTTGGACTTCATCAGGGGCATAAGGTAGGTCTTTATATTTGTGATGAAGTTCTTCTGGATATTTTAAATCATCCTCAAAATAATATCCAACTTCAGCTTCATCCAATTCTTTTTGAGAGGAGACAACAATGTCTTGGAAAACTTTTTCATAATGCTTTTCTTTAACCCATTTAAGTTTTCCATAAGGTAAAGATTGAGAAATAGCCCACCCATACAAATTGTTAGCATCATAATACATCAGGTAAGAGTTGTCCTCATTCTTATTATAATCAGGAAGATATTTGTTATTTGCTTTAGCATATCTCTTTGAACATACTTGAGATATTCCTCCTCTTTTAGCCTTCTCTATCATGAAAAGCATATCTGTATCACTGATCAATTCCAAATTCTGGAATTCCACGCCACCTCTCTGCTCGGGAACCCTCTCCACACCACCTCTCCGCATTCCCCAGCGCGTGCCGCCCCCTTCTCCGCTTCCCCAGCGCGTGCCGCCCCCCTCTCCGCTTCCCAGCGCGTGCCGCCCCCCTCTCCGCTTCCCAGCGCGTCCCGCCCCCTCTCCGCTTCCCCAGCGCGTCCCGCCCCCTCTCCGCTTCCCCAGCGCGTCCCGCCCCCTCTCCGCTTCCCCAGCGCGTCCCGCCCCCTCTCCGCTTCCCCAGCGCGTCCCGCCCCCTCTCCGCTTCCCCAGCGCGTCCCGCCCCCTCTCCGCTTCCCCAGCGCGTCCCGCCCCCTCTCCGCTTCCCCAGCGCGTCCCGCCCCCTCTCCGATAGCAGGGTGTCTACATGTAAATATAAGTATAAGATACACACAAATCTATCGTGCATACCATACCTACTGTTTGTTCAACAGAGATCCATGGGGCTAATGGAGTTTCATAATAAGAAGTTACAATGTTGCTTCTGAAACAGTTCTCACAACAATGTAGTTACCAAGTTGGCATTTGGACTCGATTTTGTGTGAGACCGGACAATAATTCAGGTGAACTCCCACACTGATAGACTGTACAATTGTAGAGAAATCCTTGAAAACAAAATATACCATCAGAGATGGGGAATCCCCCGCCATTGAATGAAAAAGGTCATACATATTCCAGATAATCTTCTTCTTCTTCTTCTTTCGGCTGCTCCCGATAGGGGTCGCCACAGCGGATCATCCATATGATCCGCATAGTGATTTGGCACATGTTTTACGCCGGATGCCCTTCCTGACGCAACCCTGGTCCCCTCTTAAGACACAGGGATATGGTACACCTACTTTAACGGGGTATACACTGGCCCAGTATACTGGTACTCATTTCGCCGACCTCGGAAGGATGACAGGCTGAGTCAACCCCCTGGTGTATTAATTCAGTGGCCCAACAGGGCTTGAACTCGACCTTTTGGATCCCAAGCCGCTGCCCTAACCACTGCGCCAACACCAGGCTCCGATAATGATAATGTTATCATTCCAGATAATGAAGGAGGTGAATTGGAAACAAGACACCATTTGGTCATCATCTCGAAAAAGTTCCCCAGGGGTGAGGAACGTAGTAACCAAAAATAATTGAAATCAGATAAGCGGTTTTCCATTTATTACAATAAACGTTTTTTTCAGGATGGCCGCCCCAGTCGGCCATCTTGGATCCGGCCACGCCCAAAATCAATAGGGTTCTTCCTTTTCAGGTGGTACATGTGTGACTCAAATTCCAAATCAATATGGCGAAAAAAAATTTTTCAAGATGGCCGCCCCAGTCGGCCATCTTGGATCTGGCCACGCCCAAAATCAATAGGGTTCTTCCTTTTCAGGTGGTACATGTGTGACCCAAATTTCAAATCGATATGGCGAACAGTTTATGAGTTATCGCACTCACAGCTATAAACGTTGACGCCGCCCCAGTCGGCCATCTTGGATATGGCCATGCCCAAAATCAATAGGGTTCTTCCTTTTCAGGTGGTACATGTGTGACCCAAATTTCAAATCGATATGGCGAACAGTTTATGAGTTATCGCACTCACAGCTATAAACGTTGACGCCGCCCCAGTCGGCCATCTTGGATATGGCCATGCCCAAAATCAATAGGGTTCTTCCTTTTCAGGTGGTACATGTGTGACCCAAATTTCAAATCGTATGGCGAAAAAATATTTTTTTCAAGATGGCCGCCCCAGTCGGCCATCTTGGATCCGGCCACGACCAAAATCAATAGGGTTCTACTTTTTCAGGTGGTACATGTGTGACCCAAATTTCAAATCGATATGGTGAACAGTTTATGAGTTATCGCATTCACAGCTATAAATGTTGACGCCCGGACGGACGGACAGCCGGACGCCCTAGGTGACAACAATATCCCCCTTCCGCCACGCGGCGGGGGATAAAAACGGATCCTTGTTGAATGGAGAGAAATTATGCCCGTGTTGCAAGCTCCTGCCTGTAGGATGGTAGGTAGGTAGACTAGAGCCTAGGAAATCAAATTACAAAACCATGGCAGAAAATAAATCCAACTACCAAGAAAGTACTTACAGGTGTTTTTATGGCTCCGCCGATGAAGTCGCCAAGAAAGTACTTTCTCGGTGTTTTTTTGCCTCCGCCGATGAAGTCCCACCCACCCTGTTTGAGGGTTGTCTGTCCGTCCGTCCGTGCGTCCGTTATAGGTTTTCCTTATCGCGATAACTTAAGAATGGCTGAAGGGATCGAAGTCAAATTTTGATACAAGTATGTACAAGTTTCATAATGAAAGTACAAGTCTCTACCTTGCACATGCTTTAAATACTCCCCCAGCAATGGAATGGAAGTATTCAATCTCAGACATGAGATCAGTGCAATCTCTCTGTACATGTCTCTAGCATTTAATACAGTCTGGCATCCCACCTTGATCTCCAAACTCACTGCTTATGGCATCCAAAACCATCTCTCATGGATCACCGATTTCCTCCACTCCCAGAGTCAGCGTATAACTTAACGGGATCATTTCCCTGTCAAGACTGGAGTGCCCCAAGGCAGTGTCTTCGGGTCAGTCGTGTTCTTAATCTTAATCAACTCTCTTTCCGATTCCTTGGAAAATCCTGTCCATCTCTTTGCAGATCATTCCACCCACTGCCGTATCATTTCTCATCCTTCAGACAGGCAGGCAGCAGCCTCTTCCTTCTCTGCAGACCTTGATAGAATCAGGAGCTGGTGCAACACTTGGAATATGTCTTTCAACCCTGACAAATCCCACCCATCCACCCTGTCTCTCTAAAAAGAGTCTGGCAAACTGTCCTATCTAATCCTAAACAAATGACTTGAAGAGGTTAAGTCACTCAAGCATTTGGGCCTCACCATCAGCCATGATCTTTCTTGGGCAGACCATATTTCCACCATAGCCTCCAAAGTCAGTGGCCCACTAGACATCCTTCATCATGCAAGCCCTTTCCTTTGCCAATCTGGACTTTTGTCTACCGACAAGGCCTTCATTCGCAGCCTGTTGGAGTATTGCTTCCCCTTATTCATGCCAAGGAAAGCAAGAACCTAAAAATCATTGGGATCTCCCATGTTGAGTGTCTGGACCTGTTACTCTCACATCACAGACAGATTGTTAGCCTCTCTGAATCCCAGCACTTCCTTTTTGGTCTTGCACCCTCTGTCCTCTCTTGGCTCTATCCCTCCCATGTTTTTTCAGGGCACACACGGTATGCTAGTAGAACCCTTTTTTTAAACGCCCAATTGCCGAGTTATCTCTTGCACCTTGAACAAATTCCAAATTCCTGCCCTAACCTACAAAGGGCATTGTATCAGCGGCACAGACGTGTTTTCAGCCAATGATGCTACCCCATAACCTTGTGATGCATACAAAAGAAGAATAAGCTGCAGTTTGTCTGATAAAAGCCTATACTTACATTTAAAGTTACTTATTTTTGGAGGTGTGAATGTGGGAAGCCATTCAAAACATGATACTTGGCCATTATCTACCCCATCCCCTCCGCATGGTGTAAATACACGTTTTCTTATACTTTTTCAAAATAATGTTTAAAACACATGGAAAAGTTAATCATATTTGTTACTTATCAATAAAATAAAAATTGAATAAAAATATGCAACACGCCACCCCCCCCCTCTAAATCGCACAATAAATTGGGGCCAAGTTCATTCCGACCATAAATTGTGTCAGATCAAATGGCAACAGCAACTCAACATTCGTTCTGTAATATCACATCTACAGAAGACTGAAATGCAAACAACTTGGATTTTGGTTATTTTTCCGATCAACCTTTTGAACTGATAACATTTTCCAAAAACAAAAACGTATTAATGTTTCCCCCAACCCTCTGTGCTTTCCCTCTCCCCAAGATCTTGCTTACCAGGCAGGCAGTCATCTTCATATTCCGTCCAAGCATGAATCCAGACTTCAGAAGGAATTGGCTCATTGGGAAACCGCATGGGTCTTCTGCAAACAATCAATCAAGATTTGTATTTTTTATATATACCATACCCTTTACCAAGGACTTGGAACTGCCAAAGCAGTCTCTTCAAAAGGGTTATGCTGGAAGTTTGTCATTGCCAAACCAGCAGTCAAGAAGAGCAGGAATTTGCAATTTGTTCAGGATGTCAGCGAAAACTCACCTTCTCTTCATGAAAGACACTGAGGGTTAATACATATGCATAAAACGAGGCTCATGTAAGAGTTCCGCAACTTACGATAAAAGGAAATCCAGATTATCAAGATCAATGATGGAGGGCTGGCACGATAGCCGAGGAAGCATGCACAATCCCATCTCGGCTGTCTAGCCTGGGTTTGACTCCCAGCCCAACTATAATCTGTCACATTGATGTTTCACAGGCAGGGCGAGACATCAATGTGTGTGCCGTCCATTGGATAGATGCTAAACTGGGTGCCCCGTCTGCCAACCTACAGGGTCTATCCTTATATACTCTATTCTTTAAATATTGAGCATCATGCAAGGAAGCCATACGTATGATTTTTAAAGTCCTTGGTATGACGTTGCAACGGTCAGAATCGAACCGCCAACCTCTCAGGCTTAAAGTGAATGCTCTACCGACAATGCCCAATACCACTGAGCATTTTTTTTTGAGAGCAAGAGACAAAACTATACTACCACCGTAGTCAACAGCTATGGGATTGGAAACATTATGTCTTGATATTGTTACGAATTCCGCCCACCCAGCGTGTGATCGGCCACGTAACTCAAATTGCGACGCGTCGCCCAACGGAACGGACAATTCAGTTGTGACCCTGTTGGAACTACCGCCAAGGAGCTAGCCATGGGTGGGGGTTTAACCTCACCACAACACAGTCCGCATTCTACCCGCGCAAAATAGGGTGAATCGCCAAATGTCGATATACCTAAGTACCCGCGCGGGTAGTGTACCGAGGAGTTGTACCACGCCGCAGGTCGGCTCCGGACACGAACCGCTTAGGCGACTCGTTCCATGCTGCAGGGATAACCGAGCGGAGTTATCGCCGACCTCGACGGTTCAGATTATTTCCTGGGTGTCTAAACCCACGACCAATCCCTTACATGATGCAAGATGGCACTTTCAATGGGGAAAGAGACAACGAACGGGATACATTTCACACAAGCACATTTATTTTCATTACACACAACACAAGAAAGGCAGTCATGCAATATACAAGCAACAAATAGAATGCAAAAGCAATACGACCGACTATAATTATTATTTACAAGCACTTACACAGTTTCGACTTGGCAGGACACGGCGCCACAGCATGCATACAAAAACAAAGAAAGACCTCCCTCACAGGCAAGGGGGTAGACGGGGTCCGTAGACCTTTATGGTCGTAGATGACCAAAACGGCCAACGAGACCGAAGGGTCTTACCCGCACCCTCGTGGTGCGACGGTGGGCAGGTCGCGACGTCTCATCCCCACGGCAACTAGCGTAGCCGCACCTGATCTTGGGCCTTGCAACGGTGGGCAGGTCGTGACGCCTTCTCCCCACGGCCACTAGGACAGCCGCGCCTGATCTCGGGCCTTGCAATGGTGGGCAGGTCGTGACGCCTTCTCCCCACGGCCACTTGGACAGCCGCGCCTGATCTCGGGCCTTGCAACGGTGGGCAGGTCGTGACACCTTCTCCCCACGACCACTAGGACAAGACTACCACCCGACTGCCCCAAGTCTGTCTACGACGAAGACTTGGACCACGACAGACTTGGACCAAGACCACGACGACCAAGACTTCCACACGACTGCCCCAAGTCTCTGCTATCCGTGCTCTTTTCCAGGCACTCCTCTTGCCCTTTTTTTTCTCCTGCATCCGCCCCGTCCTTCGCGGCGCATGGGTGGGGGGAGGAGCATTCCAGAAAAATTGGGGCAGGAGTTGGTTTCCAACCGTCAAACTTGTTTACCGGAGGAGAAATTGGGGTGGGCCTGGTTTCCAACTGTCAAACTTGTTTACCGGAGGAGAAATTGGGGTGGGGCTGGTTTCCAACTGTCAAACTTGTTTACCGGAGGAGAAATTGGGGTCGGGCTGGTTTCGTTGCTCCTTTAGTGGTGTTGTGGTGTGGATGGCGTGGTTGTTGAGATGGCGTGGTTGTTGAGATGGCATGGTTGTTGAGATGGCGTGGTTCTTGAGATGGCGTGGTTGTTCCAAAATAACGACAGGTAAAGAAAAATGGCTAACTCAAAGCGTCGCAGCCCGGATGAATCACATATTCCCTCTAAACAACGGGTGTGGACTAACTCCACATGAACTTATAGATATATCTAACCTGAGGACCTTTCTGGTGTATTGCAAATTTCCACAGTCGTAACACTACCCCCTCCCCTTTTTACAGACTCGTCCCGAGTCGTCGAATTTTCGTGTGCCATCTTGTGTAGTTCTCCCCTTGTACGTTTTACCTTCGGATCTCTGAGTGCGACATTCATGGTATTCGTGTCCCCAAAATAAATAACCTACAGGCTGAGTAACTAACGAAACAAACCCACTCATACAGACGACTTAAATAAATTGCCGGCGCTAAGACTCACATGCCAGGGGCGCGCTCATATATACAATTCACAACTTAACCTTATAATTTACACTATTCCATGGCCCAGGATCGATGGAGTCTGCAAAGAGAAAAGTTAGCAGGGAGCCAGGCTGCTCGCACACAGTCTCTGGCTCATGCAGTAATGCAGGTGACAGGGAATGTGGCTGGCTGCACACACGCAGTCCAGGGCCTCCCCCTTTTAACATGGACGGAGTGAACATAACGGCGCATGAGCTGCGCAAACGCAGTCTCCGTGCCAGCTCAAGTGGCACACGCAATGAACACAACGGATGGATGGATGGATGGATGGATGGATGGACGCAAACACGGTGCACGGGCCGCCACTGCAGGCCCGTGTTGTAGCTGCCAACAGGGCAGTCCTCGTGGCTTGCACAATGATCCTGGCGCACATGGCAATGAACCAAAGGGGGGGGGGAATGCAAAACAGAGCGGGGGCAAAATGAAAAAAGGGCAGCAGGCATGACCTGGCAAAGGTGAACAGGCAAGGCATGGCAAAACAGGGCCACTGTAACAAACAGCCAGCAGATGATCGACCGGCACAGGCCTTGAAGCAAAACACCAGCAGACGATCCGGCCGGCACAGGCCTTGCAGTAACACAGCCAGCAGACGATCCTGCCGGCACAGGACTTGCAGTAACACAGCCAGCCGATGAAGTTGGCCAGCCTTTGCCTTTCAGTGGAGGTTGGTGGAGGGAGTGCGTGGTGCTGGCCACTCAGAAGGTGGGCTCGGACCTACCTGACTGTCTCCCTCCCAACATATCGCCTTTGCCTGTCACTGTCCATACCCACCCCCTTAAATTGTCAAAACCCAATTTAGCCCCCACTTATTTTTTTTTTGATTTTATTTTCACTTTTATTTCCCCCACGATGAATTAGTCTCCTAACCCCTTTATCGTCCTTGATCGACTAACCTATCGTGTCCATCTAGCCCACTCCCAACCCCTATGTTCCCTTCCCGGAGGGTAATAAGGGAGAGCTAGCGTCCTGCGTCGAGGCCCAATAAAGCCCCAGGATGGCCTCCTCAGAGTTCAGCGATCTTTACCCAAAGTGGGTCCAGCGGCCCACAACGAGAGTGAAGGGATTGATGGTGCAGAGGGGCACACTTCCTATCTACCCTATCAATTTAACTCTTGAACTACCCCGGGGCTTTCAACAAGCGCCTCTCGCTTAAACTATCAGTTCTAACAACCAAGATTCCCGTCGCCTGTGTTGGTGTCCTCGCAAATTCCGGGCCATGCCCCCCAATTTTCTTCCCGTGCCCTCACGCGGTCTCATGGCTGGGACGCGTGGCTCCCTTGGCAGGAACTACCCTCTGCCGATTCCCCAACAATGGCACCCCCGGGCACTACACTGCCTCCGAGCCGACCAGCTCCCTAAACACCGGGGAGTGCACTCCCTGGTGACTCCCCTGAAACGCTCACGTGGCAGGCTGGCGCCCCGGGCCCCTTTCCGAGGGTCACCCGTGCCCACGACACTGCCCACGCGGCCAATGGCGCCCCGGGCCCCCGCATCATGCGGGCGCACCCGTGCCCACTACGCTATCCCGGCCCCCCATGGGGCCTTGGCCTACCGCGGCCGACTAGCCCAGTGCTCGGGGTACCCACTCAGCGATACTCACCTTTCGCAGCCACGCTCCCAGCCCGTCAACAGGGCTCCTGCACCCCTCCAAATGGGTATCGAGCCAACATTCCAACCAACAGCAAAACGACTTCCATTTTGTCAATTTAACTAACCCACAAACTCACTCTACACTGACCCCGGGGTCCCTTTGGCGGGAATCACTCCTCCCCCAAATCACTCATCGCACCATGCATTCCACAATCACTCCATTCACTCAGACCCGCTGGCCTCACTCACTCAACCTGTTTCCATACAATTCTTCAACTCACACATCGCTGAACTCTTCCATTCTCTCACGACTTCCCCAAACTACCTCATGCTCCCACGTCATCCCTTACACTACAGCATGTTCCATTTAACACTACGTAGCTATGCTACGTCCCCTCTGCACATCCAAAGTCTGTCACTGTCCTCAAATCATTATTTCCCTTCTCCCTTCCTAAATCTCAACTAAAATCCCTCGAACTAATCCATTCCAAGGGCCCCATGAGGACTTACCCCTGCCACATGAAGCCGGTCTAACTAACACTAACCCTTCCCCCTAACTAGTGTCATCCTGTGCCCGGGCAGGGGGGTCTTCCACCCCTTGCCCGGGAATCCTGTTCACCCGAAGCGTGGCTTGCTTTTTTTTTTATTGCGCAGCACCAGCGCGGCAACTCGCAGCTCACGCACCTTGAACCTTGCCCGTGACGTCATGTCAGCTGTTCGCGTACCTCATCCCTCTTGGACGGTACCATCCGGCAGGGATTCACCCTCCTGCCGGATTCCAACCCCACGTGCAGCCATGACATCACCCTGCGCATTCAAAAAAAACAAGCTTCGTGTTTCGAGGGGTTCCCCACGTGAACACATGCGCTCTGCCCGTTGGAGCTTAACACAAGCTCGCGTGGAGAACCCGTCCGGTCCAAATCCGTTATCCAGCCTACCCTTTGTCCGTCCGCGGGATCGGCAACATCCACCGCTGGCGTTTCCGGACCGGGTATCACTCCCGCAAGAGCGCACGTGGCGGCCTCGTGCATAGCACGGCACGAACCTTGCGCTCGCCGCTGGGTAAACCCGGCGCGGTCCCCAATCCAGATACGGCCGCTATCCGGCCTTTGTCCCTCTGTCGCCGTCGTCTCCGTCGCACTCTCGCGCTCAAGCTCTATTCAACCCACGGGCACCTGCGTGTCACGAGATTCACACACCGCGCCATTACACTCACACCGGGAGACGCGGCTGCATGTTCGTGCATGCCTACCGTCATCTCCCTTACATACTGCTCTCTCACACACACACGGTCTCCCTTGCACTCGGCCGTTCACTCACGCACGTGGTTCCATTCACACACGGTGCCTCATCTACGCACGGCGTGCTGGGAGGCACGCATTTTGGCACACCACGTGACCACACCACTCACCAACGGGGGCGCACTCACACCTTTCACCACACACACCGGGACAACCACGCTGGGGATTCGCATCACCTCTAGGGGTTCCGGGGCCTCTATACCCCCCAAGCTCCTCGTGCACCCGTCCGCAGCACTCGCCCCCTCAAACTTGCTTGACACGACCGAACCCACCTGGTCGTGATCAGCTTCAAGGGAGAATAGCGTCTCCTTCCGTTCCCGAAGGAGGCTATCCAGCTGCTTGCACCGGGTCCCCACACGTTCTGCCTTCTCGCCCCCATCGTCCTCCACTACCTCCGTGTGTGTGTGTTCGTCCCCAACCCCGTCCTTATAGTGCAGTCTCTCCTCTATTTTTTCTGTTTCTTTCTGGCTCCTTTTTCCTTCCCATCTGAGTCGTTTTTCCTCTCTGAGCCCCATTAGCTGTTTGTTCTCCCTCCGGAGCTCCTCATTCTCTGCTGTTGCAGCGAACTCCAATCTTGCTCTCCGTTTTTGTTGTTCAATTTCAAACTCACATTGTTCTTGTTTTCTACCCCACAGTTTCTCCTGCTCTTCATTCTCCAATTTCATCGTTTCTTTCAATTGGCTCATTTCCTTCCTGAGTTTCATTCACTGTTCTCTCACTACTCTTCCTTGTTTCCTCTCCTGTCCTTCCTTCTCCAGTTTCATGGTTTGCTTCATTTGGTTAATTTCCCTTTTGTGTTTCATTCGCTGTTCTTTGTCTCTCTCCTCGCACTCCAGCCTTGCCTTTTCTTCCAATTGGTCAACCTCAGCTTCATGTTCTTTTTGTTTTATATCCCATTGTTCCTCTCGTTCTTCCCTCTCCAATCTCGTTGTGTCCTTCAATCGCCTCATTTCTCCTTCCTGCTTCAGTTGTTCTTCCCTCATCATCCTCAACTCGTTTTGTAGTTCCCTTTCTTTGTCTTCGTGTTTCTGTAACTCAGAAGCTTTCTTTTCAAATTCCTTTCCCATCTCCACACACTCCAACCTGTTTTTTTCCTTTTGTCGTTCAGTTTCAAGTTCATACTCTTTTTGTTTTTTTTATTCCACCGTCTCCCTTGTTCCTCATTCTGCAATCTCGTTATTTCCTTTAATTGACTGATTTCTTTCTCCTGTCTCATTCCTTGCTCCTTCACTTTCTCCTCGTACTCCAACCTTGCTTTGACTTCAAACTGTTTGATCTGTACAGTGTGGTTCCTCAACGTTTCATTTTCCGTTCTCTACCTTTCCTCTTTTAACATCTTCAGTTCGTTTTGTAATCTCTTTCTTTGTTGTCGTGTTTCAGTATCTCAGAAGTTTTTTTTTTCTAATTCCTCCCGCAATTTGCATGCTTCTTCACTCATTTCATCCCTTCTTTCCACTGCTTCCCTCCTCAATTCGTCCCTTTTTTTTACTGTATTCCTTTAGTTTTTTCTGCCATTCCTTTCCCATTCTTATCTCCCCTTCCAGGATTTCTCTTTTAAACTGGCTTGCCCTTCCCTCTCGCTTCAGTAGTTCCAATTCCCCATCTTGTTTGCGTTTTTCCTTTTCTAGCTTTGTTTTCCTTTCTCCTTCCTCCCTCATTTCTCCCTGCAGTTCTTCGAACTGTTCTGACTTTCCCAGCAATTCCTCCGTCCTTTCCTCCAGCTGTCCCTCTCCTCTTTTTATCTTTAGTTCTCGGCTTTCTCTTTCCTGATTGCCTGTTCTTATCTCTTCCTTCAATTGTTCCAACTCCCCATTGTGTTCACATTTTTTCTCTTCCAACTGTATTTCCCTCATTCTCCCCTTTAGTTCTTTGAACCGCCTTGCCCCCTCCAATTTTTTTTTTCCATTAGTAGTTTTACTTCCAAATCGTGCTCCTTTTGTTCCTTTTCGAGCTCGGTTTTCCATTCTTCCTCGAAGTTGTTCCTATCCTCGGAGATACCAATTTGCTCTTCCTCTTTCCTTTTATTCTGTTCACTCGCCTTTTGTAGCAAAAACCTACGCAACCAATGTACTAACGTCGTTTCCTTATGTAGCTTATCGACTGTGCTGGCAAAGTCCTCTTCCAGATCCTGAATTTGCCCCTGTGCATCGGCCAATCGTTGTGCTTCCATGTGCACATAATCCTCATGAACCCAGTCTGTGTTGGTTAAGTCCTTTTCCAACCTCCAAATTCGTTCCTGTGCCTCGTCCAATTCAATCTGCAATGTACTGCCGTCGCCCTGCCTCGCCTGCCATGATCCCGTGGTTTGAAACAGTTGTTGGGAGCGCTCGCCTCGTGTCGTGCCGTTCGTAGCGCCATTAATAGCGGCCCGCTCACGCCTCGTGCCGTGCTGAAGTACGGCTGCACCACCATCTTGTGACTCCGTTTGCCGGCAAAGTTCCTGCTCAGAATATGAAGGTGAGCTCCCCCACGGATTGTAATTAGCGGTGGAGTTATAAAAAGAACCATCCCGGGCCATGGATTCTACATTACTACACATATACATTTCTACCCCCGGCACCCGCTCACCTTGAGACTCCATCTTATTTCTCGGAAGGGATTAAGTTTGGCTCCATCGTAATTTGGGGGGAAGGGCGGGGGGAGCGGTTGCTTCGCACACCCCTGGTCTGATCCCCGTAAATTTAGTTGGAGACCGAGGTGGATTCGAATCCCACACCCCTGTACACCAGTGTTACGAATTCCGCCCGCCCGGCGTGCGATCGGCCACGTAACTCAAATTGCGACGCGTCGCCCACCGGAACGGACAATTCAGTCGTGACCCTCTTGGAACAACCGCCAATGACCTCACCACAACCCAGTCCGCATTCTACCCACGCAAAATAGGGTGAATCGCCAAATGTCGATATACCTAAGTACCCGCGTGGGTAGCGTACGAGAGGAGTTGTACCACGCCGCGGGTCGGCTCCGGACACGAACCGGTTAAGCGGCTCGTTCCGTGCTGCAGGGATAACCGAGCAGAGTTATCGCCAACCTCGACGGTTCAGATTATTTACTGGGTGTCTAAACCCACTACCAATCCCTTACGTGATGCAAGATGGCACTTTCAATGGGGAAAGAGACGACGAACGGGATACATTTCACACAAGCACATGTATTTCAATTACACACACAACACAAGCAAGGCAAGCAAGCAATATCTTCTTCTTCTTCTTTCGGCTGCTCCCGTTCGGGGTCGCCACAGCGGATCATCCGTATGATCCGCATAGTGATTTGGCACATGTTTTACGCCGGATGCCCTTCCTGACGCAACCCTGGTCACCTCTTACGACACAGGGATATGGTACACCTATTTTAAACGAGGTATACACCGGCCCAGTACACTGGTACTCATTTCGCCGATCTCGGAAGGATGACAGGCTGAGTCAACCCCCTGGTGTATTAATTCAGTGGCCCAACGGGGCTTGAACTCAGGACCTTTTGGATCCCAAGCCGCTGCCCTAACCACTGCGCCAACACCAGGCTTGCAAGCAAGCAATATACAAGCAACAAATAGAATGCAAAAGCAATACGACCGACTATAATTATTATTTACAAGCACTTACACAGTTTCGACTTGGCAGGACACGGCGCCACAGCATGCATACAAAAACAAAGAAAGACCTCCCTCACAGGCAAGGGGGTAGACGGGGTCCGTAGACCTTTATGGTCGTGGGCCGTGGATGACCGAAAAGGCCCACGAGACCGAAGGGTCTTACCCGCACCCTCGTGGTGCGACGGTGGGCAGGTTGCAATGTCTCGTCCCCACGGCAACTAGTGTAGCCGCGCCTGATCTCGGGCCTTGCAACGGTGGGCAGGTCGTGACGCCTTCTCCCCACGACCACGAGGACAAGACTTCCACCTGACTGCCCCAAGGCTGTCAACGACGAAGACTTGGACCACGACAGACTTGGACCAAGACCACGCCAACCAAGACTTCCACACGACTGCCTCAAGTCTCTGCTATCTGTGCTCTTTTCCAGGCGCTCCTCTTGCCCTTTTTTTTTTTCTCCTGCGCCCACCCCGCCCTTCGCGGCACGTGGGTGGGGGGAGGAACATTCCAGAGAAATTGGGGCAGGAGTTGGTTTCCAACCGTCAAACTTGTTTAGCGGAGGAGAAATTGGGGTGGGGCTGGTTTCCAACCGTCAAACTTGTTTACCGGAGGATAAATTGGGGTGGGGCTGCTTTCGTTGCTCCTTTAGTGGTGTTGTTGGGTGGGGCTGCTTTCGTTGCTCCTTTAGTGGTGTTGTGGTGTGGATGGCGTGGGTGTTGAGATGGCGTGGTTGTTGAGATGGCGTGGTTGTTGAGATGGCGTGGTTGTTGAGATGGCGTGGTTGTTCCAAAATAACGACAGGTAAAGAAAAATGGCTAACTCAAAGCGTCGCATCCCGGATGAATCAAACATATTCCCTCTAAACAACGGGTGTGGACTAACTACACATGAACTTATCGATATATCTAACCTGAGGACCTTTCTGGTGTATTGAAAATTTCCACAGCCGTAACAATATTTTGTAGTATAATTTTTTTAGCCGTGCACCCTCCCACACCCTGTCCCAAATGGCTCCCGCCCCCACCCAGGCCCCAAAGCAATCTTCACCCCATGGACAGTGTCGTGAGATAACATAAGTGTGGAGATAGAGTGTGCCTGGTGCTCATTGTTGCAATAATTTTGACCTCAATGAAATGTTTACTAATGCAACAAACAGGTCCTCCATGCATACGATTCCAAATGATATGGCATTGCATCATCAGAGGGTTTACTTCATCCAATGAACCCGAAAGAGTTGAATAGCATTTTCCCCGAGAGTGTTCAGAGCTAAAGGTCAAAAAATCATGGCATAGCTTGGAAGAGTAAACCGGTCTTATGAAGACACAAGTTTGTCTGCAAACTGCATCGGCAAAAAAAATTAAGAACTACTGCAGAATGCCACTCTGTAGAGCGCATACTTCACCAGGCTTTAACAGTTTACATTTTATATCCCACAGATGGGCCGGGACTGCATCCAGGCCTTAACCTAAATATAATCAGCTTGTTCTTGTGACCTAGCCAACTCATCCACAATTTTTTTTTGAAATATTCTACACATTGTTTTTGGCACCATCTCCCAATGGTGAAGAATCACTAAAAAAAAAAAATTAAATTCTCGTATCCGGATCCAGATCTTCACCAGAATCGAACCAATTTCCCCGAGTCGCCCACCCAATCTGTCCAAGTTTTGTCTGAATCCACGAACAACATTTTGAGATGCAGTATTGTGCTATATATCATTTTTGGTCCCATCTCTCAATGGTGAAGAACCACTCAAAAAATTATCGTATCCGGATACGGATTCGGACCTTCAACAAAATTATGTGTTGCTGTCCTTGGCCGATTGCTTGAAAACTGTGACCAAAAATTGTGTGTGACAAACAGATCAACATATTTGGCAAAACGTTTTTTTTTTTAAGGAATTCAACCACTAAAATATTTTTTTTGCCAAGTAACAATAAACCAGACCAACCAATATACTTGCTAATCTTCTTCAAAAATAACAAACAGACAGGGGCGAAAACATATCTCTGTACACCTTTGGTGGCAGAGGTAATAAAATTACACAACCAAACGTTGAGAAAAGCAAGCTCATTATTGTGGGTGCTCTTTTAGCTAAAGACGGACAATCATAAGTGACATGCGAACAAACTGAGAAAGTGAATTTGATTATAGCATCGGAGCTGCTGCCCAAACAACTACACACTGAGATAGCAAGTGGTGTAACCTACATGTTGTATATCCAAGAAGACCAGACCACTTGGGACCCGTGGTTTTAGGCCAAAAATTGCAATTTGTTCAGGATTCTGTTGATGACTCTCCGACTCTTCAAGAATGATACCATGGGATCTTTAAGGTTCACCAACGATGTGTGCTGGCAGATGCGTGCTCTGGCTTAACATCCTTCCAACAGATGGCACACATAATGACACAACCTTGCATGCGAAATACTAGTGACAGTTTATAGTTAGATCAGGAATCAAATCCAGATAGACAGCTCAAATGTAAGTGTAATCCTCCACCATGAAGTCTGATAGAGGCATGTTAACCACCGCTGGAATGAAAGTGAAGTGACATTTTGAGCATCAGTCTTCTTCAAAGTAAGGGAGGGGACTCGCACATGAAACTTCTTCTTCTCCTCCACTTCCCGTTAAAAGGGGTGAGGTCCAATGGCCACCAAGCTTCTGCCCTGCATTGACCACAAAATTCCTCCACTTCCCTCTCTGTCCTCAGCTAATTATCTCCACTCCCCAACCACTGCACTCCCCCCCCCCACAACCCCCATCTCACCCATTACTGATATCCTTCCTCAAACAATCCTCCCATCTCAACTGCGGTCTGCCTCTTTTCCTCCCACCTTGCTCCCTCAACCTTCCTGCCCTCTTTGCCATTCTCTCTTCCTCCATCGGCACAGTGTCCAACCAATTTCAACCGGCATTTCACCAATCTCCCTGCCAAGCTCATCCACACACGTGAAATATCGCTCTTAATCCTATCCTGAGCTGGTAAGGGATTAGGGTTAGGGTTAGGTACATACCTTCGTCAACATTTGGATGAGAATATTCATTGTCATTGTTTGGAAGGAATGACTACTTATAAGAAAGAGATGAAAGGAAATGGGATCTCTGCTGACAATCAGACTAAGATTTTCAAATCCCCACCAAAAGGTGTTTGTGTACCTATTTCACAACAAACACATATCGTGCATTACAAATAAGACAGCGACAAGTCTGTAAACCCGCTTGGGCCGATCAGCATCCATATGGATGTTCTTCAAGGCCTCTACATTACATGGGACACCATAAATCACTGTTATTTCTGGGTGGTGGTTAAATATATTTGCTCAGAAATGTGTTAAAATGCTGTTCTAGCACCAAAACGTAACAGAAAAAGTAAATGTTATGGTTCAATTATAAGGAAGAAGTCCACAGGAACCAATGCTCCCCAGCTTCCATATGCAAAATTAAGAATGCACGTCCATAATCCAATGATGTGTTTGTCAATAAATCGTAATGTAAAAACTGCTGCAGGCACCACATCGTGGCAGATGCACAAAACATGGAAGGAATATCAATGAATTTCACTCTCAAAATGCTTATGATTATGGAATAAAGGCTGAGAATAGTCGTGTGTTCAAATCCTACTGCATCAATCACAGCAAACAAGTTCGCCACACCACAAATGGCATGGCAGTCATTTTTCAGTTACAGACATATTCATGTGGGGTACAGGGAGGGACAATAAGCCTTCCCGGACACCAAAAATAGTTCCTTGTACGAGTTTGATGCTGGGATGGAAACTCCGAGGCAAAAACCCTGCGACTGGGACTCCGAGGCAAAAACCCTGCGACTGGGACTCCGAGGCAAAAACCCTGCGACTGGGACTCCGAGGCAAAAACCCTGCGACTGGGACTCCGAGGCAAAAACCCTGCGACTGGGACTCCGAGGCAAAAACCCTGCGACTGGGACTCCGAGGCAAAAACCCTGCGACTGGGACTCCGAGGCAAAAACCCTGCGACGGCCAGTTCTAGGAAGGACGCCAATTCTCTCTATGCTGTACAAATCTTTAAAGTACTGCACCACCTGGTGGAAGCCGCTACAGGGGTTTCCCGCTATCAGTTGTTTTACATTCAAGTCCACAAGTTACTGAGGAACATTTTCATAATACATCCAACAACTCCCCCATACTAATGCCCATTGGACGGAAGACCAGTTCCCAGGCGTCCCACCTCACAATGCACCGCTTCCTCTCCCTCTCAGATGCCATCTCATGCTGTGCATTGTTGAACTTGATACCATCATGTACTGTCTTGCATTGTACTGTATTTTTACCTTTGTGTACTTTACCGTGGAAATTGTTGAACGATGAATGGTAAACGAAGTGGTAACGAAAAGTGTGAACCTGCACATGACAACGCTATAGTGTTACTCTGGATGTCAAATTGGACTGAGTGAAACAAAATAAGAATGGCGAACGACCAGCCAATATTGCTCACGACCTTCATTTATCAATGATAATTGTTTGAACTATTTTAAAGAACCCCAACAAGGGACGTGCCATTTCGTTAATGTGGCCCATGCTGCAGGCATGGCCGAAATAGGCGTGATGGCCGTAGTGGGAGTGTCAACCGCGGCAGCTCTTCATGAGGTCCCGTGTGGACACCACAGGGTTTTGCTGCACGGGTGTCAAGTTTAGAGATTTTCAATGTGTAAGACCATGAAATTATCATTATGAAATAGCTAAAAGATTATGGTAAGATTAAAAGGTGTTTTGATTTTAACATTTGTTTAATTTACTGTAATTTTTCCTGTGTTCTGTGTGTTTTATACATATTTTTTGATTACTAGGCTTATTGAGTTGTGTTGTATCAGACATAAACTAAGTGTTGGAATGCATCCCCCCTTAACTACACTAATTATGGGGAAGGTCAGGTCAGGTATGGGAGCATGCGCCGGAGCAACGCATCACTGCATCCACTTTCTGCCGGTACTCCAGGGACCTCAGTCTGACCATCCCCCAGGCAGATAGATACCTGGCCCATCCCCATCTCCTTGAGATGCCGATCAACCTGCTGCAACCACGAGGCATGTGGTCAGCCCTTTGGCCTCCTCCACTCATGAGGCTCCCTCGCTGAGAGAATCTGGTGAGCAGGAGCAGCGTCAGGAAAATGAGCCACATGTCCACACAGCCGCAGCTGACGCTCATGGACTATGCAGGTCGATAATGCAGCCTGTTTCTATACAAATCTCATTTCCATCTCTCTCAGCAACCACTATGGGGAAAAATTCCCCGCTATCTGTCATTTCATTACAAGTCCAACTTTTGTGGAACGTATCTTAGACATATCGTGAGGACGCCTTATTTACATGTCTGCTTTAACAACTGCTTCACTGTAAAATAGTTGTAACTGCCTCCACCGCTTCGATCAAGTTGTTCGTCACGTACTCAATACATGACATTGTGCCCAAATACTGACCGGCTGTTCCAACTGTCCTGTTGTAATATGGGCTACAACTGACCCCATGACTCGGAGTGTGCTTGCTGCTTTTTGGGCGTGGTCAACTAAGTGCACCCTTTATTGGTTGGTTACGATCCCCAAAGACGAGACAATACTCGACATCATATGTAGTCCAAGGTGATTAGGATACTTCATGAGTTTTTACATCAATGACAAATCAACACAATATGTTTTCTTTATGCCTCCACAGCTGAAGGCCAGAGGCCAGAGGGAGGTATTACGTTTTTCGGTTGTCCATCCTGCTGTCCATCCATTATCTTTTTGTTACCATGATAACGTGTGAATCACTGAAGGGATTTCAACCACACTTGGCACAAAATATGAAATGCTTCAATTTTCAGTTAAACAGGTCAAAGATGATGTGCCCTTTGAAAATCATTTTGTACACCACAACTCAAATTAGGAGAATCTGATGCTGCCTCTCCACGACTTATCTCTTATGTGACCTTTAATTTTTCATGTGACCTTTAATAGAGATCAAATGTAAAAGTGGGATTCCCAGCAACATCCATTGACGTAACATCCATGTGGGTGGAGGACTATCCAGTATCCATTAATGCATTCTGGGCCACTGGCATCACGAGCTACATACTCAAATGTAAACTCCATACAGGCTAAAATCAAAGTTTAAACACGCAACCATTATGAATTTACAATCAAAAATGCATTTGTGTAAATGTGGCAAAAGTAAATAAATCATTAAGAGACCACCAACTCCCTCACTCAGCTTAGCATGCACAAAAAGACCTTTGATGGTTAACAAATAAAGAGTTCCTTTTACGTAATGAAAAATTAATTCAGGAGATGCTCAAAAGGAATTATCTAATGGATATCCAATCAATGAATAAGTGAATGCTTGCATTTTGAACAGAAAAATAAAACCCCTACCAGCATCGGCTCCAAGCGGTGAAGTCTCTGTAAGTAGATGGTAACAGCAACCGACATTGCTAAGGGCACGGAGTTGTTTATGGCACAGAAAGACGCGGAGGATGTTCGAGCCAAGATTTCCACATGTATGGAGACCCACGAGGACAGAATCCTAGAGGACATTTTTTATTTAATTAGTCGTTGTTGTATTGGTGAAAGTGCATTTTATTTAATCACATAACCCATTTCTATGCCTCAATGTCTGAAACATTACCTAAGCTGTCAGTAGAAAGCAAGCATACAGTTCTCACAATCGATAACTATAAATGTATTATATTCTGCATCAGTTTGTGTCAGACAAAAAGCATTATACCTCCACCACTGATGATTATGTTTCCACCCCTGTTTGTTTGTCTGTCTGTGTCTGCAAGATCTCAAAAAGGTATGGACGGATTTGGACGAAACTTGGTGGACAAGTTGGGTGGGTGACAAGGACGAATTACTTAGTTTTGGTGAAGATTTGGATCCGGGAACTAGAATATTTAAAATGATTCTTCACCATTGAGGAAAAGGGCCAAAAATTATAAATAGCATGATATCTCAAAAAGTTGTGGACCTATTCAGAGGAAACTTGGTGGACAGGTCAGGTCGCATGCATGAGAAGGATGAATTGGTTCGATTTTGGTGAAGATCTGGTTCTAAGAATTGTTCTAGTTTCTAACTGATTCTTCACCATTGAGAGATGGGGTCAAAAACAATTTTAGCATGATGCTGTCAGACTCTGGCTTATGTTTGGGATGCGTTCCTGAACTCTTCTGGAAGTGGTCAAAGGTTGCGGTTTGTCTTAGTCTTCATTCTCCAATGAACGTGTGCATATTTATCGATCAGAGGCAAACTTAATAACCCAGCAACATCACCAGTACACTTACCAGCATCCATGTGACGATTACCATGAAATTTCATCTCTAAGGTAACACTTTTACATTGCCTCTCAGCCAATCTACAATACATTACAAAATCGAATCTTGGCTCTTCGCAAACTTGTATTATAATATGTTCCTTACAAGGAACTTTTGATACAGGAGGCCATTAGGCCCATCAAAGCCAGTGCAATAATTACCAACCTATGGTTGTTGTTTAATGTTTGCTTGTGCTCTATCCTTTATAAAATAAATGATATGCATAAAGCAGGAAGTAGGACGTACCATTTTTTAAAAGTCTTTGGTATGACTCAGCTGAGGTTCGAATCACCGACCTCCAAGACTTTAAGCGGATGTTCCAACTATTACACCACTGAGGCTAGTTACTGTATATACAGTGCCTTCAGAAAGTATTCACACCCTTGGACTTTTGGCACATTTTGTTGTGTTACAGCCTGATTTTAAAATGGATTAAATTTAATTTTTTTTGTCACCGATCTGCACAATATACCCCATAATGGCAAAGTGAAAACATGTTTTCAGAAATTTTTATAAATTGATTAAAAATGAAAGGCTGAAATGTCTTCATCAATAAGTATTCAACCCCCTGCATCAATACTTTGTAGAAGCACTTTTGGTAGCGATTACAGCTTTGAGCCTTCTTTGGTATGTCTGTATCAGCTTTGCACCTATGGATTTGGGGATTTTCTAAGATTCTTCCTTGCTGATTTGCTCAACCTCAGTCAAATTGGATGGGCAGCATCGGTGAACAGCAATCTTCAAGTCTTCCCACAGATTCTCAATCGGATTCATGGCTGGGCTTTGGCTGGGCCACTCAAGGACTTTCACGTTTTTGTTCTGAAGCCATTCCAGTGTTGCTTTGGCTGTATGCTTGGGGTCATTGTCCTGTTGGTAAGTAAATCTTCACCGGTCTCAGGTCTTTTGCACTCTGAAGCTGGTTCTCATCAATAATTTGCTTGTATTTGGCTCAATTAATTGTTCCCTCTATCCTTACAAGTAGCACTTTGCACTTTGCAATCGGAGAGGGCGGAGGAAGCAGCTCATGGCAAAGAGGAACGCACGAGTGCGGAGTGAGGGACGCACGTGGTCGAGAAAGAACGTAGCTACGAGAAGGCCTGTAAGAACAGGCCTTCACGGCTGGTTTTCTTTCGACGCAGGAAGAAGACAGCACGATTCTCGTATTCATACTGAAGCAATTTGGCTCGCGTACTGAACAAGATGCTGGCCATCGATTCTTGGCTGGTCATGTGGGACGGACCTCGGAACCTCGTGAACGGCACTGAAGGGGATGATGCCATTCTGAAAAGAGCGTATCGGTAGGCACGATAGACGAAGAAGCTGCATGTTGGTTGGTGAGCCTTGGTGTTGAATACTGCTCATGAATTGCCTGACAAATGTTCCCGCTGTGAGAGAGCAGCTTGGTGCCACTTTGCGCGCGTCTACATGTGCAAATAGAAGCGCCTCGATTCCAAGTTCCATAAAGACCATCTCTGGACCAAGCTAAGTGCCAGAATAAAGGAAGGATTTTCTTCCTCAACTCAACCATGTGAAGGATCACTCAACCATGTGACCTTGGGTCCTCAGACTAGTTTATCTGGTTACCTAGAAAAATAACCACGTGATCTAATTACCAGGGGACACGCCCTCGGTACGCGTTGTCCGAACCGGATCACCGTATCGGATCAGATGCAGCTGAGAGACACTGCCAAGGACTTATCGGCGAAGAGGAATGGATCGTTGGGAATAAGGTCCCGGCAAGGTTAGGATACGGACCATGCTGGATCAATGAAAGAAAAGACTAAGCGCAAAAATCAAAAATCTAATCTTTCATTGATCTAAGAAAAAATGAGGCTAATGGTCTTTCAATACCTTGCACGATTGACCGACCGCACCACCAGTAAGTTTTTGGAGGGGGGATGCCCCGCTAGGTGATACCTCCCTGACAGCTGGCACGTCATCTTCCGCTTCGTGGCACTTCGTGCAGCGAAGCGTCGATCCAGAGAATCATGCGCGACCGACAGGTGTGAAGCACAGATTTGGGCGGAGTCAGAAGCCAGTGGGTGGAGGGAGGCGGAGTCAAAACGAGTGGGTGGGGAAAGGCAGACTCCGGAGCAGTGGGTGGATTGGCAGACAAGATCAGGTGGGTGGGTGGATGTGTGGGGTCAGCGGCAAGGCGGTGAAGAAGGCAGAGTTGGTGACGAAGGCGGGGCCAGCAGACGAGGAACGCTGAGCAGGAAAAGACGATGACGACGGACATCCCTGCGACCCGTTCTTTTATAAACCCCATGGTGCGGGCAGGGGTAATGACCCCAAGCAATGTGTCGTCACCCGAATCGGGTGCTCTAGTTGGGCCCCGGTCAGCACACGGCAGCCATAACCGGAAGCGGCCTCACTGTACTTCCGGCCAGATAGTTACAAGCTGCGGAATCGTCTCGCTCCTAGCACCGTGGCACGAATCGCCCTGTACCGAACTCCCGGGCCGTCCACGGCAACCGGCGATCAGCGCCGGTCAATGTGCTGCCTATCTGTAAGCCATGCGGTCCGAGCCGTACAAGGTGCCTCTGCCTGGCTGCAGCCTCGCTGGGCGGAGAGGCGAGGTGGTCAGCGAAGACCGACAGTGAGATGCTATGGTAACACATGCGCAGACCCGAACAGGATGTGTGCCACTCACGCCCCGCTCTGTGTGAGATAATAAATTACCCCAGGGCTGCGCGCGAGTCCACGGCCGTTCATCAAAAGCGGTGGTGTGCAAGGCTCCAGCCCCAATCTGTGTCTTCTGTGCCCTGCTCTGTGCCAGGAATTGGGGAAAAAGATTGGATATAACTATTAGAGGTAGGTTTGGGTTGCAGAAGAAGACAGATATAATTATTTGACTCAGAAATGGGTGAAAAGAATGTGCCGCATGTGTACTGTACGTTATTAGTATTTGGGATGTTGATCCTTCTATTTCCTCGGCACGGCACTCCTGTAGCAGCTGAGGGCAATACCCGCCGGCCTCGCGAGGACCCCTTGCTCACAGTGAACGGCGCATGGTTGCGGTTTTTACAGATAGGTGTCTGAGCACAGCGCCTGCTGGCCCCTGAGAAGACCCCTTGCTTGGATTTAACTGAGGAAAAGCAAAAAAGAATAGGAATTAAGTTCAGAGGTTTAATCAGACCGAACTATGAGATCGACACAACGTACTTGTCCCGTTTGTTCCATTAGACAAGAAGGGACTATCTCAATGTATATTAATGAAATAACTGACTAGGGACCACTGTATGTTGGCTGCCACTGGTATTGGAGGGATGTGGTTTCCCGAACCGCAACAATATATATATATATATATATAGTATATATATATATATATATATATATAGTATATATATATATAGTATATATATATATATAGTATATATATATATATAGTATATATAGTATATATATATATAGTATATATATATATAGTATATATATATAGTATATATATATAGTATATATATATATATAGTATATATATATATATATAGTATATATATATATATATATAGTATATATATATAGTATATATATATATAGTATATATATATAGTATATATATATAGTATATATATATATATATATATATATATATATATATATATATATATTGTTGTAGATTTCCGCCCGCCGGCGTGCGTACGACCGCTTCTAGCCAATGGCGGCCGCTCTCGCCTACCGAACGGACAATCTACTCGCAGCTTTCAAACCAACGCCGAAATCCCGCTACGGGTGTGTTTTGGATGCACACCACAGCCTAGTCAACACTCGACCCGCGCTACAGGGTCAATCGCCGAATTGTCGATATACCTAATAAGTCGCGCAGGCAGGACTACCGAAAGACTGTACCTCAACGGGGCCGCTTGAAACGAGCCGCTTAAGCAGCTCGCTTCATTTTGGGATAACCAAGCGGGGTATTATCGCGAAAGCCCCGTTGGATCCGATTCTATTTCTCGGCTATTAAAAAGCCAGCTATTATTCCGAACTCAATACGGCAGTTCAATGCAGGAAAAAGACGCGATGAACGGGTTAACATTCACACAAGCACATTTACTTGCACACACAACATTTATGCTGTCATGTAAACAATCAGGCGAGGCAAACAAAAGCAATGCAATGTACAAGCACGTAATGAATGGGGGTAAGGACAAGACGTGAGCAAGTTAAAGAATTACCACTGTTCTATTAATTACGTACACTTATACAGTTCTACCTACAGACATGGCGCCACAACGTTCATTCAAAAGAAACAAAGAAAAACCCCAGGAAAGATGAGGGGTAGAATGGACCTCTTGGGTCTTGATTTTACGGAGCTGTGATGACTGCAGAAGCTCCGAGAGGCCAGGCTGGTTACCTTCACCTTCGTGGTGCCTCGCTGAGGCGACCCGCGACGTCCCGTCCTCACAACAGCTGGTGTGACCGCGGTCCGGCTCAGGCCTCGTCTGACGGCCTGGTGATTCGGGCCCAGCCGGCAACGCCTCAGAGGAACGAACGGGTCTCTGCTCTCTTAGAGTTGATGCTCTCTTTAAGAGCCGGTCCGTCCCTCAGCGCCACTCGGACTGTCCCAAAGCCCGATCACCTCGGACCGTTCGTGCTGGCTGGCGACCTCTCTCCCCACGTCCTGCACACGAACGCGCAGTTTTGCGCAGCACGGCAGGCTTGGCCACGCTCTCAGCTCCCGTCTCCTCGGCAAACCCAGACCTCCACTGGACTCGAACCTTGCTCTTCACACCACTCCAAACCCAGACCGACTGCGAGCTTGGCGCTCTGCGCGCTTTTTTATAGGGATCCGTGAGACGAGGTTTGATCTCCGCTCTCTCACCTCTGACCGCCACTGGCTCCGCCCCCCTCAATCCCCTGATCTGAATTTCGAGGCAAAGCTCGGAGCGAGCAGACGTGGTTGAAATCACCGTCGCTGGCGCCCACAAAGGAGAGCGGACGTTGTGGAGATCACTGACCCTGCACAACGAGGAAACCCCCGCGTCTGTTTGCAGCGATGCTGTTTGCTGGGAACTCGCCGTGGCTGGCGCAAAGATGGCGGCGTTTGCGGAGTTGAAGGTGAAGCTTTGTTGGTTATTGGGGGAGATGTGGTTTAGGAGATGGTGGCTGTGGTTGGCATTGTGGAGAAGGTGGTTGTGTGCAGGCGGTTGTGAGAGCGATGTTGGTGGTGGAGGTGGTTGTTGTGAAGCGGTTGATGAGAGCGATGTTGGTGGTGGAGGTGGTTGTTGTGAAGCGGGTGATGAGAGCAATGTTGGTGGTGGAGGTGATTGTTGTGAAGCGGTTGATGTGAGCGATGGTAGTGGAGGTGGTTGTTGTGAAGTGGTTGGTCCAAAATAACGACAGCAAAAGAATAATGGCAACCTCAAAGATCACAGCCCGGTTACACGAATAATTTCCTTTAAACATCGGTGGGGAAATCTATCTGAACACAGACTTATCGACATAACTGATCTAAGGACCTATATGGTGCTCTGTGAATTTCCACAACTGTAACAATATATATTTCTTTTTTTGACCCTATCTTTTGACCTTTTTTGACCCTTTCTCAATGATGAAGAATCACTTTTAATATTAAAAAAAATGTCATATCCGGATCTGGAACCAGATCTTCACGAAAACTGAAGAAATTCGTCCTCATCACACACCCAACCTGTTCACCAAGTTTCATCCAAATCCATCTGTAATTTTTTGAGATATTGTGCTATATATCGTTTTTGGCCCTATGTCTCAGTGGTGAAGAATCACTAAATGTTCTCATTTTCGGATCCGGATTTGGATCTTCACCAAAATCTAATCAATTCGTACTTTTTCGCACACCCAACCTGTCCACCAAGTTTCATCCAAATCCATCAATAGGTTGAGATATCCTGCTCACAAACAGCCCCAAAAAATACCCTGCACAAGTTTACGATACATTGTTGAATGTTCCTTATGCCATGGTTTGTTACTTCAACAAAATAAACAGAAAAACAATTTTCTCAGTTAACCTGACAACTAAAGTATACAACTATCTTCCCCCATTCAAAACTTCAATCTTTTTTACCCCCATTAATCCACCCCAAACCCACGTCCTTCAAATTTCCCGCTTTCCTTCCTGAAAGTCCCTGTAGTGTCCCTCGTTTACCCCGTGTACCCTACCCCCATCCCTCTCCCTTCCACAGATCTTCTAAAGTCTGTTTCCCACTGTTTTGTGATTCCCTCTCCCACCCCCTCTTGTCTCTTGCTCCCCTAGTTATACGTGTGTGTTTGCTCTTATATGAGCCTCGACGTTGTATATTTTAAATAATAGTAATACTAATAATGAAAATGCACCACAACAACCCAGTCCAGAGGAAACCGTTAAACAATGTCAAAAACAGGAGTGCAAGCCAACAATAAGGAAATCAAAACTTAACCTTGCAAGAGTTTGGACCAGGTGAACTCATGTTACCCTTTATGCAACAAATTTAGTGACATATGTCACACGTCATATTTTAAGAAAATAGTGATGGCACCAGAGGCATTGTCATGGCAACAGTGGTGCTAAACTATTCGGATATTTAATTGTTATAGTGAGCTAAGGCTGAAGTGTGAGCTTAAGTACCTGTACATATACATATATCACACGTGATTTTGCACAAATTGTAAGGGCACCAGTTGAGTTTGTACCAAATCCACATCATATACTGTATGGGATTCGAACATGGGTTCCGATCATCAAGGGCCCACTAAACAGGGCAACACCAGCCAGCTCCAAAGACAACACAGCTGTTGTCAAAGGGTATTTCTAAGTCCAGCATAATCCATTCACATAATTCATATCTTACCTCCAATGCAGGGAAGAGTTGTTCCAAGTTGGTCTTATGAGTCAATTGAAGAGTCACTGGAGAGAAGAGTCCAGCAACATTTGTTGTCCTCTCAGTGGCTGCAGCAAGTTCTTGATTGTTCATTCGTTGGGCTTCACAGCTCGAGATGGTAGTGGAAGAGAAAGAGGTATTAAGGCCATTGGCAAAATGTTGCTCCATATTATCATTCACCTGAACCCCATCAGTGTTCTGCCTTTCATTAGGCTGAAGTGGACGACCTGTTTGTGTTGTTTCAGGAAACACTCTCTCAATATTTTTAGGTATTAAAATTGGAGTATCAATCATCTTCTCGGTGTTGATCCTCTCCACACTGTTGCAACCTTTTCCTGTGAAAACTGCGCTTTCAGTAGTCCAATGAATGTCAGATTCTCCATCTGTATCAATTGTATTTGTTCCAACTTCAATCTTCATACCACTTGTTTCATTGTCAATAGATTCTCCAATGACAATGGGGGGCACAGTTCCTGTTTTGCATCTGGCCTTCTGTCTTCGACTCAAAAACTTCTGCAGCTTTTGAGTCCTATCATGAGCACCGCAAGTGACCGTATTCGATGCATCAATGCCGATTACTTTGAGGCCGTAGCATTCAGAAAGGTGGGAGCTCAGGTAACCCTTCCCAGAACCAATGTCAATAACCTGCAAAGGCAAACGTTTATAAAACACTTGCTTTGCCAACCTTTCCATTTCCAGCTCTTCCATAAGCCACGAGGAATGCACAAATAATACACATACAAGGGAGTCAAACTGTAATGTAAAAAAATTTGAAGAAAAAAACGATGTAAATCAACCCATTTTTAACTACTCCACTCATCCCACTTCCCTCTTTCAAATAAATAAATAAATTAAACCAACACTTCCTCTCTTACCTGGTTCAAGGAACAGTGCTGGACGAGTGCAACAACCAGGCGTGACAGCAGTGCCACCTCGTGGCACTTTTTGTCGCACATAAGGGAGGGCTCTTGAAACTCTGCAAGGATCAGCATGATAATACATCAATTTTTGCATATTCATTTGTCTCACTGCTGGGCATGGCATAGTCATCCACTTTGGAAATTGTACTTAAAAGGCACTTGTATGTAATGTAATGTTCAGAATTTTACCTTCATATTCAATGTAAAATACCTCAAAAGTTAGCCAGCGAATCCGATCCTTTGTGAATTACAAAATAAACAAGTACAAAAAGACATAAAATATCATAACCCCTGTTGTTTTAGTAATTTTGCTGTATGGAGTCAAAGAGCGAGTACAGCAAGTCCTCGCTAACCGGAAGTTCGCATATCGTAGTTTCGATTTTTCGTAATTTCGTTTTAATGACCAATTTTTCAATTATCGCAAACATTTTATGCCTATCGTAATGTCATTGCAAGGAAAAAACGCAAAAAAAAGTTTCAAACTGCCTGCAAAAAACAACAATCACACAGGATGCGCATAAACACACTTTCACTTTACTGCGCATGTACTGTACGTATTCTCTTCACGCTCGCCTGCATACCTTCCAGTATGAATACCAAGCGACCCGCAAGTCTTTTGCCGAGCACACCTCGTTTCAAGCGACAACGAAAGGCTGTCACATTGAAGGTGAAATTGGATATAATTAAAAGACATGAACGAGGTGAAGGGACAACGGAAATCGGCTGCGCGCAGCAATCGCTGCATCGACTATACATTCGATCGTTCAAAGTTCGGCAAAGATAAAGAAAATATCACAGATTGCGACCAGTTCGAGTGCAACAACACTAACGAGAATGAGAGATGGTGCCATGCACAACATGGAGCGTTTATCATGTGTGTGGATAGAAGATCAAACTAAACGTCGCATGCCTTTATCTCTTGCTGTGATACAAGAAAAAGTGCGTCGTTTGTTAGGGCATTGACCCACGATTACGTGATCAATTACTTCTCCAATCATGTTGAGAAGTATCTCCAAGGAGAACAA
>NC_140963.1:44551568-44586568 GCF_056783735.1 Eptatretus burgeri
CTTGTTCTCCCCACTGTATGTATGTATGTATGTATGTATGTATGTATGTATGTATATATATATATATATATATATATATATATATATATATATATATATATATATATATATATATATACACAAGACTACGCGCAAGTCGGCAGCGTGTAACTCGTCACTTCGCCTAAGTCGGCACCGTCAAAAAGTCCCTAATTTATGTAATGTTAAATCCCTTTGAATAAAGTCTACAAGTCGTCATCTCTAAGTCGTCACTTCATCTAAGTCGTCAGATGTCCATTCCCGCGTAATGGAAACTCAAGTAAATTACCACGCCTAACTCGTCACACGGAACTGCTGCCTCATGAGAAGCCCGATTCCATGGAATCGTGATGAGTGCTCATTGGTGAACACCGCCAGTGATAGGCTATTTATAACTGCACTACATTCAGCTCAGTCAGTGACCACGGTGGTCGCTGGCTCAGTGTGTGGCCAGGCTAGGCCGTGAAGCTGGGCATCGAGTACTGTATTGGGTATTACGCAAGACGGGGTCTAAGCCGTGGTCGTCGTGACGACAGTTGTCATTCTACTTGCCCTTATTGGAAAAATACATCAACCTGGATGCTGAGTTAGGCAGCACCCAACAAATGACTGATGCAGAAATTGTGGATTCTGTGAAGAATGTCTCTGATGATACGGGTGACGTGGACGATGTGGACATCGTTGATCTCGAGGACTCAGGGGAGACATACTGTTACAGAAATGGCCCTTAGTAGGCTACTAAATAGAGGATTAGCTCAGATGCCCCATTAAATGCATGTTTAGCTTGGTTGTTCGGTAAAATGGGCGTTACATGTGTGTCGGGAGATGTAAGAGGCTGTTTATTGTTTGTGCGGTGGATCGAGAGCTCCCTCTTCTTCCTTCCTCATCCCGGACGAGGCCCCGCCCAGTCGGCTGAGAGAGTGTGGCCAAAAAGAGGAAGTGAAACTGAGGGGAGGAGTTTGTCGACTTCGTAAAGGGGGAGGAGCGAGTGGCTCGCAGCGAGCGAACGAAGACCTCGTAAAAAAGGGTTCAGTTTTGGGGAAACAGTCGGTTCTCGAGGCGTGCTCGGGTTTCGAGGCGAGAAGGAAAGGGAATCTGTGGTGAAACTGAGCGCCGAGGTGGCGCCGAGGTGGCGCCGATCGGCTGTACACGGGACAGCTGTGTCTGTTTTTCGTGAGCAACGAGCCGAAAGAAAGGCGGGGAAGGCAACAGAGAAACGACGAGTGTCTGTCTGTGATCTGCTCGTGAAGGAGGCAGGAGAAATGACTAGAGGCGGCCTGCACGTCGAGTCGGCGATCGACTCTTATGAGGAGGTGATTCTGCCGTGAGAGAAACGGCGGTCGGCTTTGGGAGGCGAGCGTAGAAAAGGAAAGAAAAGGTGATTCTGCAGAGAAAGAAACTGAGAGGATGAAGTTGAGAAATCAGGCTTCGAGGAGGAAGGCAAGAGGGGAAACGACGAAGCCTATGACAGTCCTTACTCACCTCACGGCTCGACACGTTTGCGGATTACGTTGGTATCGCGATTGAAGATGCGTGACCCGAGGCCTGTGCTGAGTCAGCCGGCGTTATAAACCCCGGAGACGGCGGTGGTGAGGGTGGCGCCAAGAGTCAGGTGAGAAACCCACCACCCCGGAATCGCAACAGTACATTCCAAACGCGCCTCCAACTATTCTGGAGGCATTCAGCCCCCTGGATGTGATGCGCCGATACTATCGTTTGGTGGAGGATTGTGCAGCCAACATCATGGAATACAATGACCGGTTTTAGTCCTTTCTCATGCACCAGATGCCCAAGAGTTTGAGGCAGTCAAACATAACGGATTACTTCGCGAAGGAGTAAAGGATTGATCGAGCTCAGTGTTGAAGTCCGATCATGGTTTTATATTGGCTTGTTTTGTACATCACCGCACTCACTTACACATAGGCATTGAGTGGTAATCATCACCACGATGACTGTGTCATGTAATTTGTCGACATACCATCACCGATGGTATACGAGTTGTCTTTCAGTTGTTCATCATCTTTACTTTTGATAAACTGATTCATGAATTCCAACTTTGCTTGATCACTTTCCAACTCACCAATGAACCCCCACCTATGCCCCGAGGATTGCGTTTCCCTTTTGGTACAATAGCCAGCTTGGAGATTGTTGCGCCCTCTCACACGTACGTGTCCAGGCCACGCGCGAGCGACTTCATCCTTCACCCCACAGTCATCATGAATGTTCGCATACACGCAAGTCGTCACTTTTTTCTCAGTCCCAATGGTGACGACTTACTTGTCTACTATATATGTGTATATATATATGTATATGTGTATATATATATATATATATATATATATATATATATACATACATACATACATACATAACATACATACATACATACATACATACATACATACATACATACATACATACATACATATATCCTGGTATTGGCGCAGTGGTTAGGGCAGTGGCTTGGGATCCAAAAAGGTCCTGAGTTCAAGCCCCGTTGGGCCACTGAATTAATACACCAGGGGGTTGACTCAGCCTGTCATCCTTCCGAGGTCGGCGAAGTGAGTACCAGTGTACTGGGCCGGTGTATCACCCGGTTAGAATAGGTGTACCAGATCCCTGTGTCGTAAGAGGCGACCAGGGTTGCGTCAGGAAAGGCATCCGACGTAAAACCTGTGCCAAATCATTATGCGGATCATAACGGATGATCCGCTGTGGCGACCCCTAACGGGAGCAGCTGAAAGAAGATATATATATATATATATATATATATATATATATATATATATATATATATATATATATATATATATACATACATACACCTGTATATCCATATACATATACATACATATATATCCATATACAAATACACATATTGTTGCGGGCCGGGGGTCGGTGGCGAGAACGACCACTAGGTGGGGGGGTTACGCCATCTCCCACAAGACTACCCGGAATTGTAGGCCGTTGCTCCGGATATTTCTGTGAAGCGGCGGGTCGCTTAACCGACCGTGGACGCCAATATCTCAACCTCGTAGCGTCGGGTCTTTTTGGCTGGAACCAATTTACCTAATTAACTATGCGATTTCGACTACCGGGGAACCACGCCCTCGGCACGTCTTGCTCGAACCGGGTCACTCTACTGACTACCAACTCCGGTTCGGGTACAGTTGAGCGGAACTGCCGAAGCCATGCCAGCAAGGATGAACGGATTATCGGGTATAAAAACCCGGCTAAAACTCAGATCCGAACCATGCTGGACCAATGCAAGAATGGACAGAAACGAACTGGGAACATTTCTAAGAATGGTAATTTATTTTCAAATAATAAGACACAGAGCAAGACTGATCGCGGTGAAGTGAAAAAGTGAAAAAGAGAGTGCAGGCAGGATGGAGTGGTTGGAGAAGAGTTGCAGGAGTGATTTGTGACAGAAGGGTAGCTGCAAGCGTGAAGGGGAAAGTATACAAGACGGTAGTGAGACCAGCTATGTTGTATGGGTTGGAGGCGGTGGCACTAACAAAAAGACAGGAAGCGGAGCTGGAGGTGGCAGAGTTAAAGATGCTGCGATTCTCATTGGGAGTGACGAGGATGGATAGGATAAGAAATGAGTATATTAGAGGGACAGCGCAGGTAGGACGGTTTGGAGACAAAGTGAGAGAGGCGAGATTGAGATGGTTTGGACATGTGCACAGGATGGAAGCGGAGTATATCGGGAGAAGGATGTTGAAGATGGAGCCGCCAGGGAGGAGAAGGAGAAGGATGTTGAAGATGGAGCCGCCAGGGAGGAGAAGGAGAAGGATGTTGAAGATGGAGCCGCCAGGGAGGAGAAGGAGAAGGATGTTGAAGATGGAGCCGCCAGGGAGGAGAAGGAGAAGGATGTTGAAGATGGAGCCGCCAGGGAGGAGAAGGAGAAGGATGTTGAAGATGGAGCCGCCAGGGAGGAGAAGGAGAAGGATGTTGAAGATGGAGCCGCCAGGGAGGAGAAGGAGAAGGATGTTGAAGATGGAGCCGCCAGGGAGGAGAAGGAGAAGGATGTTGAAGATGGAGCCGCCAGGGAGGAGAAGGAGAAGGAGAAGAAGGTGGAGGTGGAGGGGGAGGTGGAGGTGGAGGTGGAGGTGGAGGTGGAGGTGGAGGTGGAGGTGGAGGTGGAGGTGGAGGTGGAGGTGGAGGTGGAGGTGGAGGTGGAGGTGGAGGTGGAGGTGGAGGTGGAGATGGAGATGGAGATGGAGATGGAGATGGAGGAGAAGGAGGAGGAGAAGGAGAAGGAGAAGGAGAATTATCACAGAATATATAAGCAAAAATTTACACTGTTCAAAAACACTTGCACAGTTTCTACTTACAAGACGGGCCCACACACTCAGACGATTTATTGAAAGATCCCCACAGCCAGAGAAGGAGAGACGAGCTGGGGTCCGCAGTTCACATGGGGTACCTCAACGTTGGAGTGAGGGGTGCTCCATAGTGCGGCCCCTGGCAATGGTCGTGCAGCTCAGCCCGCAGTCACACGCGTGGAGACCGTGTCTGCGAAGGAGCCCGAGTCAGTTAGAGCAGAGTCCGAGGCGGGGATCAGGGCTGCAGACAGGACCCAACGAGAGACCCGGTCAAGGTCGGGTCAAGGTCTTCCCAGCTCTCTGACACTCAAAACGAACAACCCCCAAAGAGTGCAACCACTCTACGACCTTCCTCCTTTCTTTTGCTACCAGCCGACGAACTGTCTCACTCCAACGCTCTCACTCCAATGCTCTCCTCTCTCAGGGTTGCTTCGTAATTTATAGATCTCCCGCAGCGGGGAGGGGCCTGGGTGAAGCTGACGTCACTGTCCGCCCTGATTGGACGGGGCTTCCATGGGTCCGCCCTTTCAGGGCAGGGTTTCGGCCATACCGGGAAGCCCGCCCACTCCACGCGTGTCCGGATTCGTCAAAAAGGTACTACACAAAGATTTTGTCTCGGAAGGTGAGAAGAAGGTACTGTTGTTCATAATGGAGGGGATATGAAGATTTATTAATCTAACTAAAAAAACATCGCAACGCACCCCAGTGTCTTCCCACGACACACAAGGAGGGGTTCTATCTGCACATATACTTAATGACATAACCAACTACGGGACAACTGTATGTTTGTATGCAGACAGTTCTGAGAACAGTAACAACATTGTGATAAATCACTTAATCTCACCAAGTCATTCATGTCAGTCGGGCTTGGATAATTTAATAATTTATAAGCATTTTTCATATTAATATTTTTTGCTATACTATTGTTACGAATTCGCGCCCACTGGCGTGAGATCGACTGCGTTTTCCTAATCGCAGCCGCGTCGCCTACCGGAGGAACAATTCAGTCATGACCTTCCGGAACAACGCCGGAACCGTCACGGGTGGGATCTTAATCCCACCACGGCCTAGCCAATTTTATACCCATGCAAAATAGGGTCAATCACCGAATATCAGTATACCTAAGTTCTCGCGTGGGTAGCCTACCGGGAGACCGTACCTCGACGCAGGTCAGCTTGGACACGAACCGCTCAAGCGGTCCGTTCCGTTCTTCAGTGATAACCGAGAGGGTATTATGGCTGGACCCGATTCTATTTACCGGGTGTTTAAAACCCAACTACTATTCCGCAGTGCAAGATGGTATTCCAATAAGGGAAAGAGGACGCAACGAACGGGGTACATTTAACCAAGCACATTTATTTACTACGACACACGTATACAGGGAATACTAAACACGCATGCAGTAAGCAATGCAAACACGTATACAGGCAACGAAAGCACTACAACTGACTCTAAGCAATTATCAATGTACAGCACTTACACAGTTCTACTTATAGATGGCGCCACCAACATTCATTCAAAAGAAAAGAAAAGACTACCCTCAAAGACAAGGGAGTCAGACAGGGTCCGTAGACCTTTATACCATGGAGCCTTGGTGACCGAACGGGCCCCACGAGACCGTTGCAGGTTACCTGCACCCTCGTGGTGCCTTGATGGGCGCGTCGCGACATCTGTCCCCACGGCAGCTAGAATAGCCGCGGCTGACTCGGGCCTTCCACGGGGCCGGCGAGCTCTCTCCGGCGCTCTACACTTGGACGCGCAGGTTTGCACCACGGAGCTGGCAGAGCAGAGCCTCCAGTCCGCGTCCCTGGTGCCACGCCCGGACTCCTCACCAACCGTGAGCTCCGACGAACGGGTCGTTCCACGGACCGCTTCTCCACAGACAAGCCACCACGAGCCGAAGATCCCGACCAGGAAGAAGAAGCCACCAAAAAGAAACCACACACACACCCTACTTGGCGTCCCGCACGCCCTTATATTCCTCCTGGCTTCTTGCTCCGCCCTCCTTCGAGCTCCTCCGGGAAGCTTCGAGAAAGGGGGCGTTCCCTATTCCTAACCCTCTCGCCCCCCCCCTCGCGGCACGCGGGGGGTGGGGGGGGGCGGGAATCGTTACATGGCCCAAGCCTAGGGAGATTCATTCCCAAAAAATGAGACCCCTCCTTCACATGACCTTTGACCTCTGGCTCGAATCGCACCTCCCCCACACCAAAGCGCGGGAAAAACAGGCGGGAACATCCGTGCGCCACTGATGTTCCTTCTTGTTTTTCCCTCACGTTATCGAAATCCCTTGTTCCTTTTCCTCCGCAGAGACGGCCTTCATGAGCGGAGAGGGTTGCGATTTGGTTTGTGGAGAAGGGGATCGGTCGTTGGCGTAGCAGGGAAGGTGGTTAGGTGATTGGCGTAATTGTGGATGGCGTTGTGGTTGAGGTGATGAGGATGGCGTGGTTTGTTGAGAGGCAAGTGTGGTTGGTCCAAAATAACGAGAGTCAAAGAAAAACGGCTATCTCAAAGATCACAGCCCTGTGACACGAATAAATCCCATGAAACAAAGGTGGGGAAATCTAACTGAACACAGACTTACCGGAATAACTGAACTAAGGACCTTTATGGTGTTCTGCGAATTTCCACAGCCGTAACACTATATTTCTGTCGTTCAGCCTGTGCCTTTGTGTAATAATTTGATTAATCAATATCCAGTTCTTGGGATACACCAAAGATAGAACCATCTTTACCAACATGTCATTAATATCAGATTTAAAATAATGCCATTAAAAAATTTATTTTTGTTGAGTTGAAATAACACATATTGACATAATTCACCACAACACTTAGAATTTAATTCTTGGACTTGAAATGTTTGATAAACACCATTCTGTAAGAATTTTATTACTTCAACAGGTGGTGGAAGACCAAAACTATCAAAATAATATTTGTCTTTACTATTAAAAAGACAAACCCAATGAGAACCGTTCCCATTATTATCTTCGAAGTTCATAATAATATTCTTTGTATGTTTGGACATGTTTGTTAATTCATCTCTCATCCAAATAACCACATTATGAATTTTTAATTTCTTACAATATTTGATAAGCTCTAAATTTGATGTATTCTTTCCAAATTCTTTAAACCACTCATCAATGCTCATTTATTTATTAGAAAGATATAATCCATTACCCCTTTTAGTTAATTTTACACCTGCTTGTGCGATAGAAGAAAGCATATCTCCAACTAACAATCTCACTTTATCAGGCTGACTTTCAAGTTTTTCAGCAAACTCTACAATTACACCACTTCCACTAATTTGTTTCTCCAACTCTTTGTTATGTCTTTCCAATTTTTGAGCCCGGAGTTGAGCCTTCCTTTCGTTGGCAGTTTTCACCGCTGCTAAAATACCACTCGTCAATGCTCCAGCCGCACTTAAAGCAGCAAATAAAGGAATTAGAAATGGGAGAAATCCTCCACTCGTCTCTCTTATTGAATATTTCTTCAACATTGGTTTTGACATTTTAATTTTAAGTGAGCCAGTATCGTTCAAGATTTTCACCTGTTCCCTTGTGAGCAAAACATCAATTCTTACTGCTCCTTTTCTCTGAATTGTATTAACGTTAATCATACAAGGCTTTTGATTTTGAATACAAGATGATAGTTTATGAAGATTGACTTGATCAACATATACCCGAGTTGGCACTTTACAACTCATTTATTTATCAAAAAAATTATGTGAGACTAATCATAACATTATCTCCAATAATCTGTAATTCTGTTTCTTCCAAAAGCAAACAATATATATCAACTTCTTCACTCTCTTCTCCTTAAATGTATAGGGAAGTATCCACTCGATTAGACTTTATAGTTTCCTTTTGAGCACTCAGGTAAATCGCCTAGATTGTATACAGACTTTTAAATGCTGTCATATCCAAAATGGGTTCTTTATTTAGAATTGCTTCACACACCTTTTGGTAAGACTTGTATGCTTCAGCATAATCATTTTTTTCCCAATTAATTTCCAATCTATCTCGTGGATAAAATGTTCCATCTCGAGAAACGCGAAGTTGTTTCACCTTAGCATTATCACTCAACACATTACACTGAACAACAAAAAATTTTTACTGGCGATGTGTAAAGTGATTTAGACTAATTTGGGTACGCTGATTTCAAAAATCATAACCGTTTTGCTGTATCACGTCAGGATTTTCAGTAACAGAAATATTCCCATTGCCTAGAAGTCAGGATTTCAATGAAATTTACAAAAATTCATTTATTCATTTATTTCATCATGAATGCTTCAAAATTATAGAAATTACAGAAAAACTCCACTAGAATGTAATTAAAAATGCTTTAGGCATTTGGCTTTGCGTTTGTGCTGCTCTGTGTCAGTTTCACGATGCAGGAACCAGCAGAAATCGCCCATCATGTTCGGGTTGTGCCGCCCTTGGTAACGCGTCTCCATGAGTGAAATCTCTTGGTGGAATCGCTCGCCGTGCTCGTCCGAGACTGCTCCCAAGTTGTCAGGGAAGAAGTTCAGGTGCCGGTGTAGGAAATGGATTTTCAGGGACATCCTGGAGCCAAGTTTCCTGAAGGACTCCAGCAGCTGCTGCACTATTTCTTCATAGTTGTCCGCGCGCTCGTTCCCCAAGAAGTTGTCCGTCACAGCTTTGAAGCTCCTCCACGCTGCCAGCTCTTTGGGGTTTAGAGTTGTCGGAAAAGTTTCGTCCTTCATAATCTGTCGGATTTGCGGTCCAACAAAGACACCAGCCTTGATCTTGGCCTCCGACAAGGTGTTGCCAAACTTTTCCTTGAGGTATAAAAACCCACGCCCATTCAGATCCATTGCCCGTACAAAACTTTTCATCAAGCCGAGCTTTATGTGGAGTGGTGGAAGGAAAACCTTGGCTGGGTCGACAAGGGCGACATGCTTCACGTTGTGTCGACCAGGTACATGCTCTTTTCGCTCTTCCCAATCTTTCTTCGTCCAGTGATTCTTGTCGTCTCTGCTATCCCAGAGACAAAGGAAGCACATGTATTTCGTGTAGCCTGACTGCAGCCCTAACAACAGCGCCACCACTTTCAAGTCTCCGCAGATGTGCCAGTTGAAGTCATTGTACTTGATGGAATCAAGCAGCTGCCGCATAGTCTCATAGGTCTCTGTCATGCCGAACGCGTGAGCCAGTGGGACTGATGGTTTCTCGTTGCCATTGTGGAGCAAAACAGCCTTCAAGCTGTTCTTCCCCGAGTCGATGAAGAGGCGCCAGTCTGCAGGATCGTGATCACACCCAAGTTCTTTCAACAGACTGTTGATGTCACTGCAGAATGTCATCGTGTCTTCCATCTCAAAGAACTCAGCCATGTCTCTGTGACGTGCTCTGAACAAGGATATCTTGGTGTTAGGTTCAAGTAGATTCCACTGCTGCAGCCTTGATCCAAGCAGCTCTGCCTTCGCCTTTGACAGCGAGAGATCTCTTACAAGATCATTTAAGTCTCCCTGGTTCAGAAGGTGTGATTCTTGAGTGTCGGGTTCAAAAGGTTCATCATCACCATCCTCTTCACCACTGCTTACAGCTATGTTCTGATCAGCTGGAGGTGTTGGAACGGGGTTCTCGTCATCATGAGGCACAGGTTTACGAGCAGAGACGCAGTCAGCGTACTTGATGTGACCTTTAGTCTTCTTGTTGAAGCCGGCGATGCTTGTGCAGCAGAAATAACAATGATCATGATGATTCTGCGGCTCACCCCATATCATGGGCACCGCAAATGGCATGCTCGCGCGCTTGCCCACCAACCACTGAGTCAAGGTTGTGTGACAGCTTGTGCAGCAGATGTGTGGTGCCCAGCTCTGTTCTTGGTCCCCCACCTTACACCCGAAGTAGTGAAAGTAGGCGGCCTTCATTTTCACTGCTGTAGATATACTTCGCTGTTGATCTTTTTTGGTATACCGACCACAGACATAACAGAAGTTGTCAGGATGATTGGTACAGGAACGCCTACTCATCTTTATCTGAAAGAAAGAAATATAACACAAGTTAACAACAATTGTACGAAATAGACATGTTAAAGACATATGTAAGTTTCATTGAAATCCTGACTTCTAGGCAATGGGAATATTTCTGTTCCTGAAAATCCTGACGTGATACAGCAAAACGGTTATGATTTTTGAAATCAGCGTACCCAAATTAGTCTTAATCACTTTACACATCTCCAGTAAAAAAATTTTTTGAAATTTGTTGTTCAGTGTTATTCTTATCAGTCACAGTATCACCATCTGTTTTTTTAAATGAGCCACAGATATCATGGCTTTCCTTCCAGAACACCCAAATTCCACATGTAAGTGGTTTGGTTCAGTTTAACGTGTTGGCATCTTCTTTGAAGGTATGATACATTGAGTGGTTTCTTTGAGTTAAGTCTTCTATTCAACATCTCTTCTGTTTTAAGATTAGGAGTATATTCACTAATATTCCAACTAATTTCATCAATTAGAAATTTATTCTGATCAGCAAAAGCATTAGCCACACCAAAAAGCAATCTATTTTCATTATCTTTCCTTTGCAGTTGAAATCTAATTCTAAGACCATACAGAACTTTATCATGATCACAAAATCCAAATATACCTTTAAGAGGAACTGCCACAGTAAAACTATTACCTGCTTTTGTATCATCATTATACATTCCTTTCCTTTGACTATATCCAGGGTCTGTGTTTGTTCCCATTGCCATATCAGGAATAAAACCTTCGACAGCCCCCTTTACCATTCTATCACAAAATGAATATCGTGTAAATTTCATCATTTCAGATACGGCAGAGACAATCAACCGCTTCAACTTCTTGTGTTCCAATGTACAAACGAACACTATCAAACATTTTCCAGAATAAATAATTTCCGAGTGTAGCGTTTGTGTTATTCGCAGCCTTAGTGAATGTAAATTTACACAACAAGAAACTTTCAGCGAGATTCAAATAAGTTTGTTGATTATTTATTTCAAAACTTTTGTTCCATTTGCATTCCAGTCTGTTCCAGTTATTGCATTTACCTTGAAGTAGTCTTCTTTTTTAGTAGAGTTTGAGATGACAATGGTATCATCCAAATCATAGACACTATCAATTGCTTCCATACTTGTATTTATTTAGGAAAAAAGATGTTAAAACTTTTGAAACCCTGACCTAAGTATTTGAATTACTTTCTGTCGTTCTTGGGGAGACAACTGATATTTGCTTTTCTTAATTTCTTTTATTGCTTGCAATTTGAGATTCCTTTTGGGCATCTTTTATACTCTTTATAGCACCCGCTACTTTTCCCACAGCAGAAGCAGTTGAACCAATTAGTTCTTTATGTTTAAGAATTGTTGAACCCATTCCCATTAGAGTATCAATTATCTCATCTCCTTTTTCTCTAAATTGATGTCCGACACCCCCTTTGTCTCTTAGGTTTATAGTATCCTCTACCAAGATACATACCTTCACCCTTGTAGTATGGGGAAAGGAACATCCCATCCCCTGTAATTATTTTATATTTTCCCAAATTCGTGTTTCCTCACAATAACCATTGTATTTATTTATTGGAAAACTTCACGTAGGTGAATTTTGATGGATATATTTTCTCCATTAAAAGAAATCATGCGATTATCTTGGTCGGTTATCCTAAAATTTACTCTGTATATGGTTTTTCCTGACACAGGGAGATAAACCAGATTTTGGGGTTCCATATGGAATTTATAACCAATTGGGGTTGAGTATGTGCTGAATGAAAATATTGTATTTGTTCTTATTCCATCATTATAAGCACCATCAATCAAATCACAGTGAATTAATTCCGAATTTATTCCTGAGGATATTTGAATAACATTATCACTGTAAAACGTCCCATTAGTTACAATCTTTTTTGAGGAGAAACCCAACAACTCTCTGAATGAATTAATTATCTGTGTGCCAAGTTTGAACAACATCGGTAAATGCATGTCCGGGAAATGGTTGAGGACGTGTTCGACACTGGGGGGGATTTTCTAAAACTAAAATAGCCGCCAGTCGGCCATCTTGGATCTGACGTCAAAAAAAATGATGAGCATATGTATACCATCATGCATTGTCTTTTTGCCAAGTATAAATAAAATCGGTCCAGACATGTCCGAGATATGGTTGCGGACGCACACACGCACATCACGACCAAATCCATAAGCCCCCGTTTTGGATTATGTCCAACAGGGGCTCATAAATAGTACAGGCATTTTAGCAGAAATATTTGGTCAACCTCCCACAAATTGCAACAAAACCAAACTCAACAGATTTTGATTCCTGGATATGTCCTCAGTGACAGAAAAAAAGGTCCTAAGGGATCCTCCGGGGGGAAAGTCCTGAAATCATGGAAATCCAATGTGGCCGCCACCCGGATTCGGGGAAAATGAGAAAATTGTAAAGATTGATATTTTAATATGTAAATATACATTTTTTCTGCATTCTAATTGTTTCTAGTTATGGTCAGTATATTGATACACAAGAATAATTATAAAAAAGTGAAATGTGTTGAGGGTAAAATAAAAAATTATAGCTTTTTTGTCCAAAAATGTCAATTTTTTGTCCCGAAAGAAAAAATATTTACCTGATACTAATTTTGGCTCCTGGAAAAAACAAAACAAAATAAGAGACGTTGAAGACACAAGATGAAATCAACTCTATGGCAATACAATATAATTATGTAAATCATTGAAACATGACAAAATTCACAATTCCACTCGGGGCAATCACATCTGCCTGACGAAGGTTTCGAAATGAAAAAGAAAATTCGCATTAAACTCAGAAACTACATCCATTATAAACTTACTATACATGTTGAGAAAAATCAAGCGTATTAAAGTTAGAACTCGACAATGTCGTTCTCATCCTCATCATTGTCACATGGAGTGTTTGTGCAGCCAGAGCCCCTGCAGTTTCCACAAGCTGGAGTGCACTCGATGTTGTGCTTCTTGCATGTGCATCTCATGGTGCTACATTCAGCCTGGCAGTTGTACCTAATAACACATAACATATTTTCAGGAGCTGGAGCTATTGATGTCTGAAGTGGCACAAAACCCTCGTCACACTTCTGCCAACCCCAGTCTGTGGAAGAAGTTCATCTGCACATCCCCTCCATTCATGAACTTGCAGATACACGCGCAGGCTGTGATACTTTGCTGCTTCTGATGTTGGTGGTAACGTCTGTGGTTGCATGTGAGAGGAGCTCCAAGCCACCTTGTCCCAGTACCGCTGATACCGGTGGGTGTCCAGGGTGTCAGTTGACTTTCCGTTGTAGATTATCACCAATGTTTTTTCTCCTGCATCTGCCACATCACATACGGAAGCTGGATATGTATCAAAAACCTTGGCCTGCTCACGGAATGTGTTGTTTGCTTTGAACTTTTTGAGGGAAGCTCCCTTTCCAATCCCATGAAGATGAGATGTCGTGTCACACCCAAGAACTGCATGTAGAAATAGTATGTGCTTGCATATGTCTGTACCAATCATTTTCTTTGTAGCCTTGATGTTCCAGATGCGAGGCTTCTTCGTGGTCTTCTTTGGCTTGGGACAAAAGAAGAGGTCATGGGATTCTAAGCTTGCATGGTAGCATAGGAGGTCTGTCATCACCAACTAACACAGTGTTGGTGAGAGTAGCAGACTGCACGGCCTTCAGTACAATCAGGAGATCAGCATCCCCTGAGGCATGGTGTGTCTCACAGTTCTTCTGAAGCTCTTCACTCAACATAAAAATGAATCGCTGTTTATTCTGCCTATTGGCAAGAAACTGTTCCTTCTTCATTGTGAGACGCATGTAAGCTGTAAATGTCACAGTAGTGCCAGAATTCCCTTTAGACCGTCTCTGGTGTGTCATGTCCTTCGTGTTGGTACTCTCATAACCATCAAACACGACTATGGCATCTCCGTACTTCTTCGTTACATAATCAGTGTACTGGTGGCATATGTGTCTGTATGTAGATCCACGAGACCATGGAATGCGTTGAACAAGTGCCCCGCTATCCAAAACATACTGTTGCCCATCATTGGGGATATCGGCTGGGACATCAGATCCAAGAAGACCCCAGATGGCATCAGCAAAGACTGGCTTGTGTGCTTCTCGGAGTTGAAGAGAGGAATCAAAGAGGGCTGGTGGATAGGTGCACAGTTCATATTTGAAAGCAGACTCCAGTTCTTCTGCTGTCTGTTCAACAGTGATCAGTCTCTGGAAGAGGAGTTGTGGGTCAACCTGGACTTGCTCTCCATAAATGACAGATGACTTCATGCCGAGGGTGACAACTTGGTCATTCCTCTTAAATGTGTACTCGGCAGGTGTTTTCCCATCCATAGATTTCAATATTTTGGCTCCTACAGCATGTGCTGTATCGACGTTGACGTTGACGGTGGGGTGTGCATGAACTCCAGTGGCAATGTTCCTCAGACATGGATCACTACTGAACGGAATTTGGGATCCCTACCCTATGATGAACGGTGGCAAGTGGTCAGAATGATCCCTACCCTCTGTAGGTTAGGGCAAGAATTTGCAATTTCTTCCATGGTGCCAGCGATAGCTTGCCTACTTTTCGCCAAGCACACCGTGGGATCTTCAACGTCCACCAAATAATGGCGGCAAGGGACGGAACACACATTGATGAATCACCCTGCCTGTGAAACATCTTGAAGGCCGGGGGTCGGTGGCGAGAACGACCAAAAGGTGGCGGAGGTTACGTCATCTCCCACCACTATCCGGAATTGTAGGCCGTCCCTCTCGGATAATTAAGTGAGGCGGCAGGTCGCTTAACCGACCGTGGACGCCAATACCTCAACCGCGTAGCGTAGGGTCTTTTTGTCTACAACCAATTTACCTAATTAACTATGCAGTGTCGTCCACTGGGGAACCACGCCCTCAGTATGCCTTGCCGGAACCGGACCACTCTACCGACTGCCAACTCGGGTTTGGATGCAGCGACTGGATCTGCCAAGGTTGTACCGGCTAGAATGAACGGATTATCGGGTATAAAAACCTGGCTAAAACTCAGATCCGAACCATGCTGGGCCAATGAAAGAAAGGACGGAAACGAACTGGGAACATTTCTCCAGTAATTTATTTACAATAAAGAAGACACAGAGCAAGACTTATCGTGAAATATACAAGCAAGAATTTACAATGTTCAAAAACACGTGTACAGTTTCTATTTACAAGATGGGCCCACACACTCAGACGATTTATTAAAAGACCCTCGCAACCAGAGAGGAAGAGATGAGCTGGGGGTCGCAGTTCACTTGGGTACCTGCACGTTGAAGGAAGGGGGTGCTCTGCATGCGGCACCTGCTAATGGTTGTGCGGCTCGGACTCGGCCCACAGTCACACGCGTGGGGCTCCTGCCCGTGGAGGAACCCGAGCGGAGCAGTCGGAGTCCTAGGGCAGAGATCAAGGTCGCGGACGGGACCCAGGAAAACTCCAACGAATGCCAGCCAAATGCAGAACTCCACTCGAACGCCCCAGACTCCAGCTCAAACCGCATGACGCACACCAACCAACTCAACTCCTCCAAAAAAACTTACACTCTGAGGATCGCGTCGTATTTTTATGGACCTCCCCGAACGGGGCAGGGGCTCGGTGAAACAGACGTCACCGTCCGCCCCGATTGGACAAGGTCTTCATGGGGTCCGCCCTTTCTGGGCGGGGCCTCGGCCAAACCGGGAGCCCCCCCCTCCACGCATGTTGACTCATCAAGGGGAAGATCCAACGTTGAAAAGGAACGTTTGTAGAAGCGCAAAAGAACAGCGAACTGGACGTTTTTGCCCCGTATGCTGTGGCCAGCGAGGCGAGGGTTGCAAGTGCTGGAAGGTACCGTGGTTGGATGATCGTCGGATGGTTCGTCGGAGGGTCTCTTGAATGGTCTGTTGGAGGATCGTTAGATGTAACAACCTACCTAAAAGGCCATCACAACACACACCTTTGATTCTCCACCAAGACAAAAGGAAGGGACCCGTCTCACATGTACTTAACGGAATAACTGACTCTTGGGACATCTGTATGTTTGAATGCATACGGTTTCCAGATCCATAACAATATTAAATGACGCAATTATCTGTATGTGCGTATGTACGTGTGCATGTCGGCTACATCTGAAAATCATAGAAAAAAAAAAACAGGGCTGGCACGATCTCCACCAAATTTTGCATACGTGTCGGCGCTACCCACAGTCAAAAGAAAGTCCCACCCCCACCTCCCTCTGGAAAGGGGTGGGGGGGGGGAGAAGACGACTTGCTAATGCTGCTACCGAAGGGAGTGGGTGTTTGTAGTCAACACACATTACCGGTACTTATGCAGTCTTTTAACGTGATTGGGAATATTCTTTTGTATGCACCACAAGGCTGCGGGGTAGCATCATCAGCTGAGGGTGTGGCTATTTCACCAATGCAATGCCTTCTGCTGGTTAGGGCAGGAATTTGGCCGTGGTGTCGGTGATAGCTCGCCTACTCTTCACGAAGGACACCTTGGGATATTTGACATCCAGCAACGAATGCTGGGTGATTGGAAATTGAACTGACAAACATAACAAATAAGTTCCAACACTTTTCGTATGCACCACAAGGCTGCAGGGCAGCACAATTGGCTGAGGGCACGGCTGTTAGGGTTAGGGTTCGGATTGTGCAATACCCTCTGCAGGTTAGGGCAGGAATTTGCAATTTATTTCATGGTGCCGCTGATAGCTTGCCTACTTTTCGCCAAGTTCACCGTGGGATCTTCAACTTCTACCAAGTAATGGCGGCGAGGGATGGAACACACATTGATGAATCACCCTGCTTGTGAAACACCAGGATTACAGTTTATAGCTGAGCTGAGATTCAAACCAAGGCAAGACAACTTGGAGGAGAATGTGCGTACTTCTAGGCTATCCTGCCAGCCATTGTTCAAACACTGGTTCTGGCTTTTAAATACAACTCAAAAAGTATCGCCCAACTCTTCTGTCTCTATTGCGAAGCAAGTTTTCCATTCAATAACCTGCCTTGTAACCATTTCCTTGGTTTTGAACTGCAGTAATCATGTATGGAAATGCACAAAATAAAAGGCTTCATGAAAAATCATACACAACAGCACTCCCGTCATCATTTCACAACCTTATAACTGTGATGATTGGTCAAATGGCTCGTTATGATATTGTTTATCAAATCTATTGTATGCACCCGGCTGAAAGTCCATGGCACGTAAAATCAAGACCTACCGGTATGTACAGAAGACTGAAACAAATGAAAAATGTCTCGTGTCGACAAGAGGAAGCCCAATCCAGCAAGGGTATGATGGGCAGCTGCCCTCAAGAACAGATTCACGTTGACAAGCTTCTGCTGATGGACTGCAAGTCACAGCAGGAATGGGTCAGTCCTAACAATCAAACACTCATTATTTAATTAAATAAACTTAGCCAGCACCAAAGAGACAACAAGCAGGCTCAGAAATCTGCTTCAATTTCCCCTCCGAAATGAACTCGGAGGTCCCACTGATTGGATAGCCACAGAAAAAAAAAAATAACCATGCAAACTGGGCCCATGGTGTTTCAAATGCAATTACCAAAGTCCTCATTTCCTAAAGATCCAAATGTTTAACAACATTGCAGCACAGTTCTCACAAATGATAAAAACACAAAAGCAAACTGAGAATTTCTAAAAGCGGGACTTTAAAAATATATATTCTGGAGCAAAGCAAGATTTCAGCTGATTGATGTACAACAATGTGTTACGATATGGTCGTTATCGTTTCTCTGCCACTTTATGCAAACAAGAAGAAGCGTACCAATCAGAATAAGTGACGTTTCCCTCATTTATATTTATTGCAGTATATCTTGTGTTGGTGAAATAATATCGATAGAAATTATACCGCTCAGAGCTATTTATTATTTTTGTCCAATGGAACACTTAATGGGAGTTAGCACAGACAGGCAGACAAGACCAAAACCCTGCATTCCTTTGTGGAATCTTACTCACAAGCCAGACCACAGGGCTCCATTAGTTCATGTGAAAAATCACAAACTAACCAACAGTATCTAGTTAATCCCAAATGGACAAGTTGCAAAAGGTTCTCTTTTGCAGTAACATCAATTCAAAGAAGCCTCAATTGAAGAAACCATCAACAAATGACATACGATTGCATTTTAATGAGGTTTTTTTTTAAACGATTCAATGAAATTTGTTGAAACCTCAGTATACAGGCCTACATTTTATATACATATATACATACACATATATATATATATATATATATACATATATATACACACACACACACACACACACATACATACCTTCTTTTTTGGAGAAACATTGGGTTTGAAACAGCAAAAGGCTTACTTTGTGTCACCTTTTATGGTTGCTTTCTGCAGCTTTCTTCAGCTTGAAGAGCATGGGAGGATATTTATGTATATAATCCTAGCCACCTGGGTTTAATTTATGAGGTGAGAGCTAATTGGTTAGTTCCTCCATTCACAAAATATCACACACTTCACACACACACCACACACACACACACACACACACACACACACACACACACACACACACACACACACACACACACACACACACACACACACACACACACACACACACACACACACACACTTTGATGCCACCCGAGCTTATTCCATTACCCTTTCAAATCAAACTTTATATATAGAGTCTTAACAAACTACTCCAAAGTGATAAAGCTAAAAAATGCAGATGAAATGTGAATAAGTTAGATTAACTGAAAAAAAGAAATCAGATGATTCTCAGTTGCATAAGTATAAAAACCCTTTGCCTTATTAACCCTAAATCACTTCACAAGCAAATATGTTTGAAAGGTTACAAAATAAGTTTAATAGGATTCACCTGTGCATAATCAGTGGTTTAATTAAAAATTAAGCTCCCCCACTTATCTAAGGGGTTTTAAGGTGCAACTAACTTGGTCAACCAACAAGGCAAACATGAAGACCAAGGAGCTTTCAAAAGAAGTCAGACAAACTGGTGGAGGAGCACCATTCAAGAGAGGGTTATAAGAAGATTTCAGTGACTCATTATCCATTTGAGTATGGTGAAATCCATCAAAACAAATAAATGCCTATACCATAGGATCTTCCCACCGGCGACCATCATCCCGAGCAGCTGGTTCGCGCCCCGTCATCCCGAGCGGCTGGTTCGCGCCCAGTCATCCCGAGCAGCTGGTTCGCGCCCCGTCATCCCGAGGGGCTGGTTCGCGCCCCGTCATCCCAAGCGGCTGGTTCGCGCCCCGTCATCCCGAGGGGCTGGTTCGCGCCCCGTCATCCCGAGCGGCTGGTCCGCGCCCCGTCATCCCGAGCGGCTGGTCCGCGCCCCGTCATCCCGAGCGGCTGGTCCGCGCCCCGTCATCCCGAGCGGCTGGTCCGCGCCCCGTCATCCCGAGCGGCTGGTCCGCGCCCCGTCATCCCGAGCGGCTGGTCCGCGCCCCGTCATCCCGAGCGGCTGGTCCGCGCCCCGTCATCCCGAGCGGCTGGTCCGCGCCCCGTCATCCCGAGCGGCTGGTCCGCGCCCCGTCATCCCGAGCGGCTGGTCCGCGCCCCGTCATCCCGAGCGGCTGGTCCGCGCCCCGTCATCCCGAGCGGCTGGTCCGCGCCCCGTCATCCCGAGCGGCTGGTCCGCGCCCCGTCATCCCGAGCGGCTGGTCCGCGCCCCGTCATCCCGAGCGGCTGGTCCGCGCCCCGTCATCCCGAGCGGCTGGTTCGCGCCCCGTCACAAGCAACTGTTAATAAAGATTGATGATTGTGAACACATCCCTGAAACGTCTATATAAATGCAACGTTGTTTGTCGTTGAAAGCTACTCAAGATTTTGGGGTTGTATACAGTACGTACTGTGGTCAGTAATCACACTTACTCCAACCTGCCATTTCCCGAAAAGTTGCTGATATCGGCCAAGCACTCAAATGTGTGTGTGTTGTTCACAAAGCATAACATTCTCTCTTCTAAGTCCCCTACCCCCACCCCTTTCTCTCTCTTTGTCCCATCCCTGCTCTACACCCTCCCAAATACAGTGCAACACCCCTCCTCCCACACGTCTCTGTCTCTCTCACACATCTGGACGGTGACAGCTTGGCTCCGGATGCGTCCAAGCGGTATTCAAGTCCAGACGGGTGTTTGTCTTTGTATGTGCCCGGGCGGTGTTTGTCTCTGGGCGGGAAGAAATGGATTTCAGACATTATTTTGTTTCCATCTTCACTGTTATTCTATGAAGAAGCATTTTGATGAGACAGTATGAATTGTAATTAACGTTCCACCACACATCTCCCTTCCCTTCCTCTCACCTCTCACTGCCTTCCCTTCACCCACCCCCCTCACTTTCCCTTCCTCATTGCTCCTGCACCCCTCCTCTCTCTTTTCCCCCCTTCTACCTCCTCACTCTCCCCTCCCCTCCCCCCCTCACCTCTCCTCTCCCCCTCTTCTCTTCCTCTACCCCCTTTCATTATTCCCATCAGCGAAGCGACGGGTGGTATTTGCTGGTCATTAATAAGTGGAGGACATATCATACCACCCAGATTAGACCCAGATAAAGTCGCATATCCAAACTCAACAGCCGGGCAAGCAGGAAACTGGTTCGGGATGTCACTGTAAAATCCACCAATGAATGAAACATCTGCAAGGCTCTATTTCCGAGATGGGATCAGTGTTCATCAATCCTGTTCCCTTCACAAAGCTGGCCTCCATGGACAGTTGTCAAGAAAGAAGCCATTACTGAAAAAGAGGCATCCGAAAGCTCGTATGGAGTTTGTGAAAAAGCATCTTAATGGTGGTACTGCAGGCACGTGGAGAAACGTTTTCAGATCAGACGAGACAACAACTGAACTTTTTGGTCTAAATTCAAAGCATTACATCTGGTGCAAGCCTAATACTACACATGACCCAGTCAACACCATCCCTACTGTCAAGCATGGTGGTGGCAGCATCATGTCATGGGACTACTTTTCATCATCAGCAGGGACTGGCATGCTTGTCAGAATAGACGGGAAAGTGGACGGTCCAAAGTACAAGAGAATCCTTGATGAAAACCTTCGCGAGTCAGGATATTTATATAAATATACCATAGGATATTTAATGTATGAGATATAAATATGCAGCAGGATATTTAATGCAAGCAATTGAAATATACCATAGGATATTCAATGCAAGGATATAAATATACTGCTGCTGTTCTGCAAAAACCGCATGCCTCAAAGGCAATGGCACACAACATACAATACAGTGATCCCCAAACAGATATTTCATTAGTCATGGTGTAGTTTGTCCTCCCCTCATCTCTGGTGGGTTAACGGGACAAAGTGCATTGTGTTGGTCTTGTCGTTAGGTCAAGTAACTATCTCTGATTCTTAATCTGATCCCTACTCTCACACTTTCCTTTTAGTCATTGTACATAACAAGCATGCAAGCACACACACCATTCAATAGGAAATTGTTTACAAGCACACCACGATGCCTCCCATGGCTCGGATCCTCCACTTCCTCATTGCACACTACACAACACGCGCACGGAAATCGCGCGCCAATGTTTTAATCAAATCTGTGTGCCAATTCCCAACCAGCTCCACACCTTACTTCGCACCTCACACACCAAACCTCACCACTTTAACCACAAATGCCTCCCGCACATGGGAAAAATATTCCCACACCCCTCGTACCTCTGCATCGTTACAATTCACCACTCTATTTTGAGGAGCACCGCACGGCATCGGATTGTCCTCGGCACCGTGCGATGCTGGACCACGCAATAGACGTTAATAGCTCAACCGCATCGTACCGGGGACATCTCAGGTGAGCATCCGGAATTGATACAGCCCTCATCCAGTCATCAGACCACGGCAAGACCAGGGGCAATGAGGAGGGGTCACGAGAATGGCGATCCAGGAGTTGGGTTCGGGCCCCGGGTGTGTATTTTAGCCCGTGAAGGAGCCCGTGAATGGCGAAGAAAGTCCACTGCTATTCGACAAAGACTGTACTCGGAGCATGTTCAGGGCCAGGGTGCCGGCTCGGGGAGTATGCCTTACGTTAAGTCAGGAGCTCTGAGCCGTGCTGAAGCTGGTAGGCAAGCAAACCATTTTCCAGTCCCAGAGCCTGGCAGGGCATGGCTAGGGCCACTGTGGCCCAATAGAGGAGCAGGATTCGGCCCACAGTGCGTTGCTTTCCAGTCAATCGCCCCACCCTTCACCTCGGACTAATAAAAGAGGTGGCGCGGAGCCGTTGGAGTCTCTCTTCACTCTATGTCTCGCTCTTCTTCAGAACATTATTGGTGTGCGATTGCCAGAACACGCTTCTTCTTCAAGAGCCTGATCCGGGGTGATTGCCGTCCTTCGAGACTGCCTGCCGTGCTGTCGACGTCCCACCACCCCGCACAGCTAGACGGATCAGGGCGGAGCACACGTTGCCATGAGCCCCGGCAAAGTATTTAAGCATGAGATAACACGCCATATCATATCATGAGATGGGAACGCTCAGGCAGAACGTCCCACGGAGGGACATGATACACATGCAGGCCTTTACAGTTAGGTTAGGGATCTTACTCCTCACGCATCTATTCTACTCTCTCTCTGTATATGTATATGTATATATATATATATATATATATATATATATATATATATATATATATATATATATATATATATATATATATATATATATATATATATCTCTCCACCCCTCGATCCTGTCTTAATTGGATGCACAAAGAACATCATTACTGACTCGCAATCCCATTTTCCTCTGGCACGACACCGCACCCCCGCCCCATCGACCACACCGGGTATTGAGAGGTCGTTTACCCTCACCTGCTTTATTTCTCTCTGGGCTATCTCGTGTGTGTGTATGTGTGTATGTGTGTATGTGTGTATGTGTGTATGTGTGTATGTGTGTATGTGTGTATGTGTGTATGTGTGTATGTGTGTATGTGTGTATGTGTGTATGTGTGTATGTGTGTATGTGTGTATGTGTGTATGTGTGTATGTGTGTATGTGTGTATGTGTGTATGTGTGTATGTGTGTATGTGTGTATGTGTGTATGTGTGTATGTGTGTATGTGTGTATGTGTGTATGTGTGTGTGTGTGTGTGTGTGTGTGTGTGTGTGTGTGTGTGTGTGTGTGTGTGTGTGTGTGTGTGTGTGTGTGTGAGAGATATGGCACCTATCCTAGCATAAATTAAGATTGTAGACGACATAACAGGATAACTCTGCTCTGTGTCTGTTTTTGTAAGATTGCTTGCCTTTCGCTGCACCCCACAAATTCCTTGCTACCCCTGCTGTGCATAAAATAAAACCCAATTCAATGTGCCATATACTTTTCCTCACTTGATTGTAAATAAATGCTTTGTATAGAAATGTTCCCAGCTCGTTTTTGTGTTTTCTTCCATTGGTCCAGCATGGCCTGCACCCTCGTTTAGCCGTGACGTTATGCCACAACGATCTGTTTCCTAGCCGGCATGAGTTTGGCAGTTTCGCTCGGCTGCATCTGATCTGGTAAGGTGATCCGGCTTGAGCAAGTGCGTAGCAAGGACGGTCCCCCGGTAATTAGATCACGTGACCTTTAGGTAAACAGTACAAGACGGAGGACCCGAAGTCATGTGGTTGAGTTATTGGCGTTCAGTCGATTAGCGACCTGCCGCGTCACGAAGTTATTAGTGTGCGACGGTCTGCGATTCTGGCGAGTCTGGTGGGAACCCGAGGTTCTTCACCCCTCATGGTTTTCGCCCCCGACTCCGGGTCCACAACAATACCATTGGATCTTTAATACAAGGGATATAAATATACCACAGGATCTTTTACTGCGGGATATAAACATACCATAGGATCTTTAATGCAAGGGACCAAAATATACTGTTACGGGCAGGCGTTCGAGGCTTATAATGAGGGGAAGCACTCGGGTCCCTCCCAAATGCCCTGTGATGAGGCCGCCATACACAGATAATTCCAAGCACCAGTGGTTTACTGGGCAACCACAAACGCCAATTGTTACTGCCAATCCTGCAGAGTTACACGACCTCATGTGATACCTTACATGTGGACGGCCGCTCCAAGGTTGGTCACGTGCCCTCGATGCGTACTTGCGTTAACTTACCGTATCAGGTGCAGCTGTGGTGAGCTGCGACGTACACACCGGCTCATAAGAGCCAATTAGTGGGGTAGAACCTCTCGGCTATCTATGTGCGTAGCATGCTGGAGCAATGAAGGAAAAGACAGAACGAGCTGGGGACATTTCCAATACAACAAATTCATTTATAAAGTGAAGAAAGGCCATGTAGAACAATAAAAAGGTTTTAATACAAGCAATGTGTACAGCAGGGGAAAGGATTGATGAGGTACGGCAAAAGAAATGAAATTATTCACAAAACAAAGACACAGGGCAGAGCTATTCCAATTTAAACTTCTATAATCTTAACTTTACGTTAACATTACAGGCGCCATCAGACACACACCAGAGAAAATCACAGAGCAAAGAAGGAAAAGAGAAAGTACGAGGTGTAAACGATCCCTGTGGTACCTGGCGCGGCCGATGGGCCAGCACAAATCCAGTCTCTTAGGAGGGGGGAAAGGGGGGAATAAAACTAGGGGTGTCTATGAGTGGGAGGGGCAAGTGATTGTCAGATGAGGCAGAGAGGAAGGTGTAAGGACGTGTCAGTGGGTTTCGGAAAAAAAGGAAAGAACATGTGAGGAATAGGCTTAACATGAGTGTAAAGAGGTCCGTACGTGTATTTGTTTAACGGCCTCAAGTGGCACTTGGTCTGGTGTCTGGCTCTCTGTTCTACTACTCAGTGACTCCAGGAACAAGAAAGACCAAGCTAGATTGGAGAAGGGCAGGTAAGTGGGCAGCGGGCGGGCCAGATGACAGATGGGTGGGAAAGACAAGAGAACAAGAGGATGTGCCAGATCAGAACTCTCTTTTATCAGTTTCCAGCAGGAGTGACGCATGATAGCGGAACAGGTGGAGGGATGGGTGTTTCTCCATTCCCTCATTGGAGTGTGGATTCGAACCACCTCTGAACCGGCGAGGATTTCCCACCAGAAATTACCCCATTTGCTCAACATTTTGCCACGTGACGGAACTCCCAGAACAGCATGGAGTGATCGCGCACCCCAGCCATGAGCATGCTTCCTTGTCCTTGCTGGTCCCTAAAGGCAGTAATGGTCATTAATGACAACTGTGATTGAGCGATGGCAGCAGTGGTGCAGCGTAGTGGTTGCAGTGGGGCGAGTTTGTGATGGTGATGGTGGTCGTCGAGATTGTGGCATCAATAGTGAGTGGAGGTGAGCTTGGGTTGTGGTCTGATGTCGTGGGGAATTTTGGGAAAGCGTTGTGGTGGTTGCAGGAATGTTGCAGTATAGGGATCTGATGTGGATTTTTTTACCTTGAACTCATAATGATCGTTGTAGAATTCTTGCTGGTTGATTGTGGAATCCTATTTAACTTGCAGGGCTTAATGTATCCCTCGTACACTTCACACAATGAACAAACAGAACCCTCATTTGTTGCAATATTATTTGGTTCTATTTTATTTATCTTACTTTTTAGTTAACCATTAAACCAACCCGATTAATTCACTTTCCACAGCTTAAGTACATTACATCAGAGAGTTTTATTATTACTTGGAACTTGGTCAGTCCAAAGGAGTACAAGCCACTGAGATGCCATACATCACACATGCTTGCACTAAAACAAGATTACATCTCAAGGCATTTATACAGTGACGTTCACGGGACTTGAACAGTCTCGCCAACGTAGAATTAGCCGAAACGATGGAGGCGGTTTATTTTTATAACACAAAGATGGCGGTTCTAATCGCTCTACCGCAAATGGGATGAGGAAGGTGGCACGAGTTGCTTTTCACTGAGTTGATAACGTTTATTCCTCTAACCAGAAATAACAAGACTCGGCAAGAAGAGGGATCCGGGGCGATTCGACGGGATGGTGTGGGATCGGGCGTGGGGAAAACACAGACAATTCCAATGGATATACAAATCTCAAACCCTCTAAGGCGCCAGGTACACACACACACACACACACACACACACACACACACACACACACACACACACACACACACACACACACACACACACACACACACACACAGACACAGACACAGACACAGACACAGACACAGACACAGACACACACACAACGTAACTATTCCTGGTGGTCAGGCTGGACCGTGGTGTGGACGCAACAGTCCCTGGATTGGCGCCGGACGAGCTGGCGTTGCGCTCGTCAGGGGCAGGAGACACCGTGGCGCTATCGACCTCCTGGTCTCGGCCCAAGTCCGCCCACAGCCGCCAGGAAACCAGTTCTGGCGCCAAGCCGCGAGCAGGAGAGGGAGGCAGGTCCGCCCGCCGTTCAACCCCGCACTCCGAGCCAGCAGAACCCCAGAGCCAACCAAGGTGAGGCACGAGGCTCAGCAAGGTTACAAGACATGATGTAACCAGGGCCGAATCAGCGCAACAACAAGCACGCTCCCAGCACAACAGCCTCCACCAAAACGGTTTTCTGTACCGATCTTCTTCCTCTTTCTTTTCGACCCCGAACAGAACCTTTTTATCCTCCCGTCCTCGTCACTTCCAATCAAGCCGTTTTATTGGCCCTGCGCCGTCGCCTTCCGCCAATCGTGATCACGGGGCAGAGCCATCCGCAGCACTGTCCTGTGACGTCACGGCAAGCCTCCAGAGAATACTAAAAGGGGTTTACGCAGACACACTTACCCTATCCCGTATCCCTATCTAATTACGTGACAATTATCATTTCCCCCTTGAAGAAATGGACATTTACTAGACAACTTATCACCACTGAATTGCTACTTATTACATCGAGATCCTGGTACACTCGAACAGCATGGCATACCTAATTAAACATCCTAATTACCCTTTGAATGCATACCCCCCCTCAAACGTAACAATACTTTCATGGGAGAGTGGAGGGGGTTGTTAACCCTAGCTGAATACGTGTCTTCTAGGTGAGAAGCACAAGACGTACGTTTCAAGGCAAAAGTTTGCTGTTATCAGCCCAGGTCACACCGCTCCACAAGACATTTTATCAACATTTAGGGCAAAGGACTCTTGGCCAACAAGCGAAGGGGGCACTGATAGCCAATTCGACTTATAGCATAAAACTTAAATTTATAGAACACCAGCACAATTACAATTGAGAATACATTAATATAATTATTTCCTCCACAGGTCTGAATAAGGCGAAGGTTATAATTAAATGTCCGTTGGGGAATGGCGCGCAGTTCGAACTGGGCTGCTGCAGTATATGCAAATGAGGCTGTCAGTATATGCAAATGAGGTTGTCACCGTGCGGCCTGGTCTGTGGCGTGCATGCAGGAGTGAAGGAGAGGTGGTCGTGTGTGAAATAAGGTAAATAAAATAGATAAAGAGAATAAAGAATAGCTCAGATACAAGACCTGCCAAAAAGCCCTCGTAATGCATTTTGTCCCATCAACCCACTAGACCTAAAGGAAGGGTCATCTAAAACAGATACTAATTAAATAACTGTCTCAGAACCACTACATGATATCTGCCATTGCCGAGGAGTGCCAGTTTTTCAGAACTGCAACAATACAATGGGATCTTTAATGCATGGGATCTAAATATACCTCAGGATCTACAGGGTGGCCAGTCACTAGCCACAATGTCTTGTCACCCTTCCCCCCGCCCCCTTGTAAAAATTGTGACAATACCTTTTATCATATTAGCCAACACCATTGAAGGGTTATACAAGTTATACTGTTGTGGTGCCGGGGTTCGGTGGTGAGGACGACCACTAGACGGAGCAGTTGGGCAGTCTCCCCTCCGAACACTCGGAATTGAAGGTCGTCACTCCGGACAACTCCGAAGTCGGCGGGTCGCTTAATGGACCGTGGATGCCAATATTTCAACCGCGTGGTTAGGGTCTTTTTGTCTGAGTCCAATTTACCTAAGTAGCCACGCGGTCTAGCTACTGGGGAAACCAAACCCTCGGCCGGCTTTGTCCGAACCGAGTCGCTGTTACCGACTCGGATCCGGCGTAACCGAGTGGGAATTACCAAAGCTGCGCCGGTCCAAATCACAATTTACGGCACAATCGGCCTCCCTAATTCTCAAGCCCGAACCATACTGGGTCAATGAAAGAAAGCACGGACAACGAACTGGAACATTTAACAGTTATTTATTTACAATGTAAGAGGGAGGGAAACACAGAGCAGACTTAACCACAAATATAGATGTAGGCAAATGTACAAAGGCAATCACTTAAACTATTTCTACTTATCAGACTGGCCACAGACAGACATACACACACCCAAAAAGAAATGAACCTCGTGGGTCTTTATTCGGCCCTTCAGCTCAGGATGGAAGGCGAGCTGAGGGTCAGAGTCTGGCCGGGTACCTGGCCGCCTCGTGCGGTTTTACCGACTCGCACTTGTGGAGCTCAGAGTCCGTGGAAGGAAACGGGGATCCCAGCTCGAGCGCTCCAACGCAAACCACAACGGTGGGACTCAAACCCACGAACCTCAGCTTAGGATCCCACGAAAGTCCTGGCCAGCCACAACAGATGATCGACGACACGAGCACCACGAAACACCTCCGCCACGACCACCGCCACCACGAGCACCAACACGACCACCGACCACCAAGGAACCCCGAAAAAGAGCTATGGTGTGACAGCTTGCAACCCTTCTTATCCCTCCGCAGGGTGGGTAGAGGGATCCGCTCTGAGATAACTCGCATCCGGATTGGTCGGGGGCGTCGGGCGATCAGTGTCCTCCCCTCATTGGACGAGGCGAACATTCCATCTGGCTGGGGCGAGTTGGCCCTGAGGTGATCTCACCCCTGATTGGACGAGGGGAACATTCCATCTGGCTGGGGCGAGTTGGCCCTGAGGTGATCTCACCCCTGATTGGACGAGGGGAACATTCCATCTGGCTGGGGCGGAGTTGGCCCTGAGGTGATCTCACCCCCGATTATGTCCTTGGCCTCAAACACGTGCGTAATGGTGCTGAAAGAGTGGAGGGGGATTTAATGCAGAAGACCGATTAGAAAGAAACTCGCAGCGCACACATGAAATTCCCATTAGACGCAGGGGAGAGACTAACTATCCACATATACTTAACGAAATAACTAAACTTTGGGTCAACTGTATGTGTGAATGCGAATGGTTTCCAGATTCGTAACAATACCACATACATTTTTAGTGTTCTTTTACTTTATTACACAAGCCTCAAGTATCCAATGAATCCATTTGTGCTCCATCAACTCAATCTGAAAATCTGGAAGAAAAAAAAAACGTTATTTTATTTGATTTTTTTTTTTTGGTGGGGGGTTACGTTCACTCAATCTGAAAAAAAGGAAACGAAGCAACACTGCACACTCAGGCAATGTCACAATTTTTTTTACAAGGGGTGACAAAACATTGTGGCCATCCTGAACTAAATTGATAGGAGCTCAAGGTGGTGCGGAAACCGCTCCATGAAAGGGCTACAGATACCACGGGACAGGATAGTCAGTTCTCCATATTGTCCAGTCAGACAATATGCTCCACAACCTTGTGGTAGCTGCTACTTTAAGACAGTTTTATTCGAATCACATTCAGTCCAAACAATGTACCGATCACCGGTAGACAAGACATCCATCGTATTTCCCCAACAGATTGATGTATCCAAAGCAATAGTGTTACCGTCGATTCCCCAAGTGTGGTCGCAGTTCTCACGGATCACCGCCGCGCTCGCGCCGAACTCTCGCGCCGCCCCGATGACGTCGCGCGGACACAACGCGGGAACCACGTGCTCGCACCACGCGCCCTTCGTGTAAAACTCGGACGAGTTCACGTCCAGCACAAAGCGGACGGAGCGCAGGAAATCTGCGCACGTCCGCAAGTTCTCCCGTATCCGAGGAACGTCATCTTTGGTCAGGAGCGCCATTCGCAGGGGGGGGGGGGATATCTTCAGTTACTAAGCAGCTAGCTAGCGCTTGCCAAGCTCGCCGTTCCTTATCAGCGATTTCGAATCGAGTAATTAGAGCCACTTGGCGAGCGCTCAACACGAAGCTTGCTAACTGAATACACCTTGAGCTTCTTGGAAAATCGTTTTGCTTCTTTGTTGTTTGAGACGTTCAACATGATAAGCTATGATTAAATTACAAACTCATGGCGATAACGTAACAGTCCTTTGTGAAAAAATTCGAGGCTGCTAAACTGTGTCGATAATTCGGGGAGAACGAGTTTGACGAAAAATATATTCAGTATATTTATACCTAGCGGGAAAATGACGGTGACTACACCGCCAAAAAATAAAGGCTTGAACGATGGTTTTTTTTTTTTGTTTTTTTAACAGGAACAAATATCTTTCTGATACATAAACATAATGAAATAGAACTGTGACCATTATGAAACGCTCCTCAAAAATCTCAGGAAATAATGAATGCAACAAGAGGAAAAATTTCCAAGTTCGTTTTTGACCTGAACCTGAGGTATTAACTGCTCTTTGTTTAATGTGCGAAGAAGATGAATTCAAGTGAAGAATAAGAAGAAGATGAAGATGAAGTACAAGAAGAGCATGATGAAAAAAGTAGAAGAAGAAGAAGATGAATATGAAGAAGAGGAGAATATGAAGTACAGTACTTGTCTGCTCCAGCCCAGGTTTTGGGTGTGTGGCGTATATAGAGCCTCACTAAAAAATGAAGAAGAAGAAGAAGACGGAAAAAGGAAGAAGAAGAGGTAGTAGATTATTCGCACGTTCTGAGCAGCGGATTCGTCGTCGAGTTGTTCACGAAGCACAGGGAAAAGCTCAAAACTGTGATGAAGCGCTGCAGTCCTTTCAAGCTCAGGAATCCATCGCCACCACCGAACGAGAGTAGCGATGATGATGATGATGAGGAGAAGGAAGAGAAGGAGGATAATGAGAAATGCGACAGGAAGGTGGGGGATCCGGACGCCATAGGAGACACTATTTACAGCAAGAGTTGGCTGCTCTCTGTCCTCTCACGGGTAAGAGGTGACGTTGTTATATTTAAACTTCGTTACACGAAACCATGGTGACCCTTACACACGCTCGGTTTGTGGTGGTGCGCCCAATTACCTCAGGCTGACACCTTGCACGTTGTGCCTCCCAGGTGGTTGAACAGGCGCAGGTGAACAGCACGAACAAGGACGTTGTGAAAACCGACTTGCCATTGGACAAGGAGCTTGAAGATGACATGTGCAAGATTTGGGACATGTCCATGGATGAGGTGCCTGGTCTTGATAAAAAAAAAAAACACTTGTTTTTTTTTTTTTTCTTCAAAGAAACCAAATTTAATTTATCCTTATTTTCTTGTACAACAACCGAAGAGATGCTGAACTCCTCCTCTTGCAGGTTGTTGCTGCGTTTCTGCAGAAGGTCAACGGTATTGACGTCTTGCACGGTGTGATCGAGAGGTCTTGGTGTCGGAGGCTGACTGTAAGGATACTTAGAGAGTTGTTGTATTTGGTGTGTGTTACTTGCTCATCTTGGGAGTAAATCCGGTGGATTTAATATGTCATTCCAACAGAACCCCCCTCCCCCCCCCCCCCCACTTTCCACGCACTTGTCTCCAGGTCTCTCCATAGATTGTCCTCCGTTTTCATGACCTCCATCTAAAGAGTTTTCCTTCTCTCCTCATTCCTCCCACAGTTTCCCTATTTTATTTGTTTCCAGAGTCCAGGCTTGTGGAAGAGCGAGAACACAGAACGGATCACGATGCAACGTAACAAAATGAACAGCAGAGAGAGAAGGGGGAGGAATTGCAAATAACAAGGCTGAGGAACAAAATTACTGGAGACAGACAAGGGGTGCGGGTAACAATGAGGGGTAGGGAGAACACCAGGGCTGCACAAGATGGATACAGAAGCAAAATTTGATTGGGGGTGTTTGGAGGCTGGGGTGGTTTAACGGGTGTAGAAAATATCATGGTGGTGAGATGGTGGGTGAACAGCCATCTTGAAGACCTGGAGGAAAGAATGAGATCAAAGAGAACGTTGGAAGTTTGTTCCACAAGTGGGAATAAAGAGGAACAAACGAGTGGAAGTGAGCGGTGATTCTGGATTTGGGATTTTCACTACAAGGGGTTGACCGTGTGTACCCTTCAGAAACCTGGGGGGTGGGGTGAAAGCATGGAGAGGGCAGTGGGTGCAATATCAGAAAGGATGTGGAAGAAGACAGAGAGACCGCCAACCTGTCTGAGATGGCAAAGTCATCGGCCCATAGACTCGTCTTCATTGCAGGAGATTCCAATGATCTTGAACAACAACATGGCGTCAAGCCGAGGAAGATGTGAGGCAGGGGCGGCAGCCCAGAGGAGAGAGAGCAGGATTCCATTCTCTGTCAATTTCTCGCAGACTCCCCCAATCCTTCTCTCTGCTATTGTCCTTTCTCTTCTATGTTTTCAACATGCTTCCCACTCCCTTTGCATACATGATAAATATGTCGTCTCTAAAATGAAGCTGCAAATATTCAAACAACTTTTTCGACGCACAACTTAAAGTTTGAGATAGATTTGAGTTTTCTGAAGTTTTTGTTTATCCAGGAGATCTGCGTTGGAATTCTGGGAAACATGACCTGCTTTTTGCCATGCTGCTTGGCGTTGAATAACGATGAAGTATTTATGTGAGTAACAACAACTAATAGTTTCCAGGTTTGGTACAATTACCAGGTCTTTCCAAGTCGCTCTCTGCATTACTTCGTGGTTTGAATTAAACCAAGACCGGTTTTCAGCTTGCACGGACAAACACAGCAGTTCATGTTATATTCTGCAATTTATGCTCCTTAAAAATAACAATTTGGGGATTTTCCTCTGCACAACTCGGTGCCATGCTGCCAAAGCATCCTTTACATTCTGTAACCTTTTGAGGTTAAAAGGAGCTAACGTTCAAGTTGGGTGGTGTTTTACAATGAACATCCCCAAATATCCTTTATCCTTGGTCTGATTTCCCCACGTCCTTCCTCACTGTCCCTCCTGTGTACATAATGAATAGATCGTCACTTAAGTGATACTCATCGAGTATGGGAATGGAATACACATGGTGATTAAGTTAGATGTGTTTAACTTTGGCAAAACAAAAGGTAATAATAATATGTATTTGTTAGTCTTATTTATACAAATTTGATGGGGCGGCCATTGTTTTTTTTGCTATGCCATCCCTCCATTTGGAGTACTACCGTACTCCATGATAATAGTGATCTTGAGTGATGCACAAATGAGTGATGAACATGTTGTGGCCCAGCTTGTACGAGAGGCCACACGCCAGTTGAGGTCTTGTAATATGTGACTTTCAAAGACATGCGGATGCCTTTTGTGCATGCTCTCTGTGCGTTTACAGTGATTTGGCTGGGCTTGTGGCGCACTTTTAACCTGCGATCGCTCGTGCGAAATCTGTGATTCAAATAATCTTTTAAACTTAATTTTCAGCATTTAGACGAAAGATTGACAATTTCAAAATGGTCAACTATAATTCTTCTGTTCCTGAATGCGAATCGGACTCTCAGTAATCTAGAAATACGAAAAATTCCCGTGGATGAGTGGTGTCTGGTTCATACCATTTCCTGTGAGTACAATTGGCTAGCGGCTGCGGTGAATACATATCACATGCACACACACACACACACACACACACACACACACACACACACACACACACACACACACACACACGTGCATACACTTCTTTCACCAATGGTGTAAAAATGGTAGTATAATTTCTCTTGCGGCCCCAGAACCAAGCCATAAAAATTGTGTATTTATAACCGCCCTCAGTCTATACAGCTCCTACCGCTTGCTCCTTCCCTTTCCTCCCAAACATGATTTCTCGTCAAGGTGTCATTTTATCAGAAAATGTCGTCATTTTTCGCTCGCCTGTTCGAAGAACAGAGAGCTATAGCGATACCCCCGGCGTGAGCGTGAAAATGTTAAAGTTTTTGGTGCAAGTTATTTCCTTTCTAATGTTTTTATCTACCACACTATTTTTTACTGATTACAATATACAAATACATATATTGCCTTAAAATTATTTGGATCAGACTTCACTGCAATGCTTTATAAAAAATATAATTAGACTAGTCTTTTAAAAACGATAAATGTAGAAACAGGCGAGCATTGGGTGGCTTTGACACCAACTCTCTGGTATACTTAACCTGTGTATCCACAAGCCTTATATATATATATATATATACACACACACACACACACACACACACACACACACACACACACAACCTTCCTTTCGGTGTTAAGAAGCACCCAAACCAGATACGGTGTCTCGCTCTGGGAAATCTGCTTGGATGTTGGTAATGACTGCATCAGCTTCCCAATTGCAAACATTCATTAAATTTATCGTCAAACCTGCCAAGATCGCATGAGGAAATCCTGCAAGGTTAAAAATCCACTCACTAACGGGGATAATCGGGTAGGTCAGGTAGAATGCTCCCGGTCTCAGGCCTGGCACGGGCCTACTTGGCCGGGAGGTTTTTCAATACAGGCTGCAAGATATCAACTTTTTGGGCGAGTTGATCAGAAGGTTCTCCAAATCTTTCTTTGTGCAGAGGAACACCCCTCTCTCACAGGTACGTTTTGAAGTACTTTCGGCTTCTTTTAGAAGCTTTGTGAGCCATTTTATGGCACAATGCTTATCTGGCATGCACT
>NC_140963.1:44591568-44601568 GCF_056783735.1 Eptatretus burgeri
GCTTGCTGATTGGACGGATCAGAAGTGGGCGTGTAGCATTCTTGATCCGAATTTTCCCTCGGAAAGGCCGCTATTTGCACTCGTGGCTCGGTGCGTATCGCTAAACGAGCCCAAGACAGCCCGACGCTCAGTGTTCACAGGTGGTGCAGGAATGGCCGTAGAAGGAGAGAGGTGAGGGTGGTGGAGGGTTTTTGGTGGTGGTTTGATGGTTATGGCGGTTCAAAATAAAGATAGAACAGAAAAACGGCTATCTCAAAGCGTCGCAGCCCGAATGAATCACATAAATTCCCTCTAAACAACGGGTTTGGGGCTAACTACACATGTACTTAGAGTTATCTCACCTACGGTCCCTGAATGGCGATTTGCGAATTTCCACAGCCATAACACTATGTTCCTCACCCCGGGGGAACTTTTTTGAGATGATGACCAAATGGTGTCTTGTTTCCAATTCACCTCCCTCATTATCTGGAATATGTATGACTTTTTTTCATTCAATGGCGGGGGATTCCCCATCTCTGATGGTATATTTAAGCCTTATGTAGATAGTGTGGAGATTTCTGTCGGGAAAAAAAAAAAGTCGACAAGATGCTTTGTTTGATTTGCTCGGTTTATGATAAAACACATTATTTAAGCAAGGTCCTACCAGACTCAGTGGCATAATTGTTCGAGTATCTGCTTTGAGTCTGGGCGGTCAGTGGTTTGAATCCCGGCTGAGTCATACCAAAGACTTTAAAATAGTACGTGTTGCTTCCTTGCTTGGCACTCAGCATTTTAAAAGGTTAGAGCGTGGACAAAGAACTATCGGTTGGAAACCATTGTGCAGGCTTGATGGGCAAAATGGCCTTTTACTTCATTGAAATTCCTTGTAAGGAAACTCATTATTATTATATATCATTTTTGTGCGCAAGATGTGCTAAGAATGGTAAGTTATTCGTGTCCACAAAGGATTACGAGTCTTTGAAGGCGAGACCTGCATCAGCAGACAAAATAAAAATAGGACCATGGATATGTTACTTATCTGGGCCCTGGCCTAATGTTGTAACCCAAATTTGGTAGCATTCTGATTGGTGGGTCTGGAGAAGAAGATTTTTGAAGAAATTTACCAAGTCAGCTCTTTTGACCTACTTAAAGTCACGTGACTAGGACGAGCTTTGCAAATGTTGCTGCCAAATTTCAGCCTGATTGGCCTAGCGGTTTGGCAGAGAGGTCGAAATTGGAGACGGACAGACAGATGATGCACAATGACAATACTTTATCTGGAATTCCAATTCCAGATAAGCTAAAAATGGATTTATCAACTAAAAGTTGGAGTGTTTACTTATCACTGTAGTATACGATGTGCAGCTTAGGTTTTGAATTTTTTTAAATGCTAGCTCTGACAAAGCACGAATGATCGAAACATCAGGAGCATCTCTTTTTTTTTTCACAGTGGTAAACATGGTCTTCTCAACTGTCATTTTTTTTCGAAATTGATCATTTGTGTGCCCATTTGCTCATTGTTGTTTCTGCAGGCTCATTTTGACTTGTCTTTCTCACAATGAGGCATCTAGCAGCTGGCTGGCTAAAATGAAAACGTTGGACTCTGTGTTTGACAACATCTGCTTCATATTGAAGAGTTCCACAAACGGTGAGTGATTTTGACCTGTGACCTTGATAGTATACTTCACTCCAGATTATTTTTGACCTCTGACCTCGTCGGAAGTTGTATCCCCATTCAACATTGTGATTATTTGGGAATGTAACATAATGCTATGTGGAAAAGTGGGGGAGGGGTGGCAGTAGATCCAATGTTCGAATGTAGCAAGATTATAGTATGGCCTTTTGTATTTCACATAGTGTAGATTTACTCTTGTAAATGGGAAAATGTCAGAGTAAGTCATCTTGTTTAACGTAACACTGAGGAGGCATCATATATAATTTATAGGCAGTCTAGCTTGGGATAAGATTGTATGTGCATAAACCTCCTGTTTGTTGGTGGGGCCAGTTGAAGACTTGCGGCCACAAAAAGGCCCAAAGAGGGAAGACTGCTATCTGGAGATGTGGATGCCCCCTCGCCTCCATGGTATCACTCCTGCCACCTTTCCAGTCCTGAGCTGTATTCCTGGGAAAGTCCTCCCCTCCTTCCCCTTTGTTAGTAAGAGTGTTGTTTGTCAGTAGTGTCACATTTGGGTTCGGATTAATTATTGATGTCTCACTGTGCAATATTTAAGTTTGTATATTCCCTCTCCCTTTACGTGTCTGTCTTATCGCTTGGTTTGTTCCGTTCCCCATGTCCCGCCCACCTCTTCTCCTCATATCTGTTTTCTTTTATTGAAAATGAGCAAATACAACGTGGTGCTTCACCGACGGGAATATTAAGATGGGGGAGGCTGGGAAGGGAGGGGGAGTGAGGATGGGGTGAGGAAGGGGGGGAGGGGGAGTGAGAACTTATCACACGTCACGATACACTGTGAGGGAGGAAGCAGCGAGGAGGATGGGGGTGAGTGGGGTGGTGGGGAGGGGAAGGGAGTGTTCTGGACATGCATTTGATAGAGGAACTTGAGGGAAAGCAGGGGAGGGGGAATGGTCCCCTCATGCCGGCATTTGTACAGGATTGAACGAAATTGGATATGTTAAAAACGCGTTTAAACGGGTCATACTAAATGCCCGGACACCCCTCAGACACGTCCGTGGGTGGAGAGGCTTCTGGGAGGAGGTAAGTGTGAGAGAAGGGGAAGGGAAGAAAGGGTGTTTGCCCTCAATCGTCAAAAAAGCTGCGCCAGTGTTTGTGTCTTAATTTAATTTCCACGCATAGGATAAGCTCTATAATCTCTTCACCTGAGACAAATTGCGGAATTGATCCGAGCAGCAGTTCCGACTGCTAAAAAAAGGAAAAAAAAGGCTTTCATTTGTCCACTTCACACATTCTTTGACGTGACCTCCGGAGAGTTGGATGGGGTTTGGGAGGAGGATAGCATGAGGGGAGGGCAAGGTAGCATGAGTGTGTGGAGGAGGGCAAGGCAGCGTGAGGGGTAGATAATCGTTCTTCACGAAATATAATCATCCAAACAGGAGAAAATAAATTTAAGCTTAATGCTTTGCATAAATAAATACATCTGTTTATAAAAATCATTGATTTTTTTTTTTATATTCAAATTTCACTCCAGATTTCGACATTTATTTAGTCCACGATATCCGATTTCTCAAATTGGATCTAATATTTTGATTACATACTTTAATTAGTCTGTCAATGTAGATTGTGTTTTCAAATCAAAGCATGTTTGAATAGGCCAAACAAAATAGCGAATTAAGACCCCAGCATGCTGACCAAGGATGGTGCCTTGCTAAAGGATAACTGAATAAGACCGTTAATTATCGTCAAAAGGGGTGTTTAAATTACCCCAAACACCCAATTTTCATTCATGCACTAGCTTGAAGTTCCCTTAGTTTGCATGCAAAGTTGCATGGTTTTGTTGTTATGGAGGAGGTGCGCACACACAGACACACTGACATTTATGACTAAGGATAAGAGATGTCTCGCACACATTCCTCCACCAAATTCAGCCTAATGGGGAATAACCTTGCGGAATCATAAAGTGAATCCTAGCACAGGGTAATTCGTATTTTAAACACAGTTTAGCTGAACACCTTTCACTTCACGGGATCGAAGATCTTGGCGCTGAGGCATATTGTGTTTGCCAGCCTCCAGCATGACTATAATTTTGGCCAGGTCCTTGAGATGGTCACATTGCGTTAAGTAAGCAAATGCTTAGTCCGACTCAAGCAAGGTCCTATCCCTAATCTTCATCAATGATCTCTCCAACACTGCAAAATCTTCTTCATCTCTCTGCTGTGACATTCCATATCCTTCGGTTGGCAGGCAGCAAGCAGCCTCTTCCCTCTCTTCAGACCTTGCCAAAATCACAAGCTGATCAAACACTTGGAAAATGTCTTTCAATCCTTAGAACTCTCTCTCTCTCTCTCTCTCTCTCTCTCTCTCTCTCTCTCTCTCTCTCTGTCTCTGTCTCTGTCTCTGTCTCTGTCTCTGTCTCTGTCTCTGTCTCTGTCTCTGTCTCTGTCTCTGTCTCTGTCTCTGTCTCTGTCTCTGTCTCTGTCTCTGTCTCTGTCTCTGTCTCTCTCTCCAAAAGGACCATCTTGCAAACCTTCCCGTCGACGTTCTTAACAATCCTCTTGAAGTTCAGTCATTCAATTTCTTGTGTCTATTCTCAACCATGATCTTTCTTGGTCAAACCACATTTCAAAGTTTGCTTCCAGTGCCAGTTGCCAACTGGGCATCCTCCGTCATGCAAAGTCCTTCCTTGGCACACTTGAACTATTATAATCCACCTACAAAGCCTTCATCAGCAGCTTCATGAAATACTGTTACGGATTTGGAAGCCTTTTGCACACAAACAGACAGCAGTCCCCGTAGCTGTTATTTCGATAAGTATGTGTATAGTTGGACTCCATCCCCTGTGTCTAAAGGGGATTTCATGTGTGCTGCGGGTTTATTTTTTTAGTTAGGTTTTTATCAACTACAACAACAACAGCGGACCGTCGCCTTGCTCCGCTGTGGCCTTTGCCCATGTGGCCTTAGGTGAGGAGGTAGGCAGAGCTACAATCGCCTCAGCTCCGACTCCGCCCCAGAAAGGTGGGAGTTGCCCCGCCTACTGTCGGCCTGTCCAATGAGGGACGGCCAGCGAATCGCGCGATACAACCGTCCAATCAGGAGGCGAGTGGCGAGGGAAGAAATCTCTCCCACCTCGAGAGAGCCAGAGTGATCGGCGTGTTCTGTCTGGCGGTCTGGGTCTGCCTCGCCTGCTGTCGACCGATCAGTGAAAGCTTTTTCGGGCTTGATCGCCGGTTGCCTCGTCATCTCTCACCTCGTCCACCTTCGTGCTGGCTGGCATCCGTCGCTCCTCCCTCGTCCCTGGTGCTTGGTGCTGCGTTGTGGCGGTGGGTTCGAGTCGCGCCACCGGACAAGCTCGACCAGACTGCACTAGGCGGACAGGTGCAAGCGTAGGCTCTTGCCCTCAGCTCGCCTTCCCTCCAAGCTGAAAGGCCAAAATAAGACGTGTGTGTGTGTGTGTGTGTGTGTGTGTGTGTGTGTGTGTGTGTGTGTGTGTGTGTGTGTGTGTGTGTGTGTGTGTGTGTGTGTGTGTGTGTGTGTGTGTGTGTGTGTGTGTGTGTGTGTGTGTGTGTGTGTGTGTGTGTGTGTGTGTGTGTGTGTGTCGCCGTCTGTAAGTAGAAACTGTTAAGTGCCTGTGTTCCTTGTAAATTGCATTTCTCATATTCGGTTTTAACTCTGCTCTTTTCGTGTTCCCCTGCCCCATTATAAATAAACCCCCAATTGTTCAATGTACCAGCTTGTTGTCTGTCACTTTCTTTCATTGACCCAGCACGGTGCGTATTGAGTATTTGGGAGACCGTGTGCCGTAAGTTGTCATTGGGACCGGCGCGGCTCTGGTAACTCCCGCTCAGTACGCCGGACCTGAGTCGGTACATGCGACTCAGTTCGGACATAGTCGGCCGAGGGTGTGGTTTCCCTGGTAGCGAGACTGCGTGAGTACTTAGGTAAATTGGAATTAGACAAGTGGACCCTACCTCACGCCGTCAAAATATTGGCGACCACAGTCCACTAAGGGACCCGTGACCTTTGGAGTTATCCAAGGGTTACGACCTTTCAATTTCAGTGTGTTGGCTCAGTGGTTAGGGTGGCGGCTTGGGATCCTCGGGTCCTGAGTTCAAGCCCCGTTGGCCGCTGAATTAATACACCAGGGGGTTGACTCAGCCTGTCATCCTTCCGAGGTCGGTGAAATTAGTACCAGTTCCAGTGTGTGTACTGGTAGAGGGGCACTGCATCAGTGATAGTCGCGCTTCAAGAAATGATAGCTACCCGGGCAGCTAAGCTGCCATACCACCACCACCACCAATTTCAGTGTTTGGTGGGAGACAGCCCGACTGCTCCATCTGGCGGTCGTCCTCGCCACCGAACCCCGGCCCATAACAATACCACTCTACCCTATGGGCTCGTGCCCCTGCCTTGCTTAGCTTGACGCCATGGAAACCAACGCCTTCAAGAACATTGGAATCTCCCACGATGAAGCCGAGTCTATGAGCCTATCATTTTGTGATGTCACGGCAGAGGGAAGTGTCATCAGCAAAAAATATATATATATATATATATATATATATATATATATATATATATAGGGTTTTCCAGAGTCAGAGAGATCACTGATGAAGGTCTGGAATAGGACTTGGCCCAGAGCACTGCCTTGAGGCACTCCAGCCTTGACAGGAAAAGGAGATGAAAGGATTCTGTTGAATGTCACACGTTGGCTATGAGAGTAGAGGAAGTCAGTAATCCATGTGTGGAGTTGGCCTTGGATGCCAAAAGCAGATAGTATGGAGAGAAAGACAGGATGGACTTCTTGCAGTGCACAGACTATACTTTTTTCAGCAAGTAATGTGCAATATCCACCCACCCAGAGGCTGGGTACTCTGCTAGTTTGAACAGAATTTTCATAATTGGTCACTGAATTGGTTTACCAATCAAAACATGGAAGCTTATTGTTTATTTGGATTTTGCAAGTATCGTGCTATGCATGACATCTTTCTTGTTTGTATGTTTTTTCTGACTTGTATTCATTCATAAACTGGTGGTTGTGCTCAGGATATGCATGGGAAGGTTTCAGTTGGTAAAATTAATTAATAGTCCAGGGAGTGATTGGGTTCAGGGTGGAGGGCTTGGGAGGATCCTGTTTCTGAGCACGCAGTCCATGAGTATGACGACTTGACACTCCCAGAATCCTGTCGTTTTTAAGTTTTCTGGCTTTGACACCACTCTGATTCGATGTTTAGTTTTGGGTTTGCAGTGATTAATCCACATCTCCAGCAAAGTGAGAAAAGAACTGCTCACTTTGACTAACACATATTGAGTCATTGGCTTTCTGCTGCCATGTGTCAGCATTTGGCAAAAACGATAAAGAAATGGTTGGATGTTATGGTGTTTGTGCAGACGATGGTTTGTTTGTGGTTTTTTGCATCATGTAACATTTACAAGGAGGAAACATTGCTTTGTTTTGACTGTTGCAGTATTTCCATTGTTCATCCTTTGGCATTGTAACCCATCATTGCTATGATTGTGGCAAACGTTTATTCTTGTATTGCTAGCACATAACCAAACATCTTCTCCCATCATGCCATTTTCTACCAGCTGATCTCCTGCTCAAAGTAGGAAAAGTTTTGGACAGCGCGTTCGATCAAGATGAAGAGCTGATGGTAAAGTGGGTGACGAAGAATAGCCAGGACGAGAAGAGCATTGACAACCCACCCTCTACCTTAGCATTGGCTCTGCTTGAAGCAATTTTGCAGCTGAGGTTCATTGCTTTACTGTTGAGGGATTCCTTGTGTGCTCCACCATGTTTAAACCTCTTGCGTCTTTGTTCTGATTCATCATTTCGCCCTTTATCTGTTCATGGTTACGATTTTTCCTCCCTTCCATTGGTGCTGCAGGACAGAAAGTCCAGAAATCTTGGAGGTTTACTTGCATGTTCTTCAGCTTCTCACAACAACTGATGAAGGATCTTCTGCCCTGTGTGAGTGCTGCCATTGTCTTCTCTCCCATGTCGACCTCCAGCCAGATTGCTCTGGTCTATTTTCACTACTAGCTGAGGGTTATGGAGGAGCTAGTTTCTCAAAGAAACATGAGACTTATTACGCTCGCCGAAGGAGAAGGTATTGCATTTGGGTCCGACTGTTTGTCCGCACAGAACTTTCGTGTTTTTCTCCACAACGGCTTGTCGGATTGAGACAAAATTTTCACCATTGGTGTAACTACTCGTGCAGAATGTTTTAATGATAATTATGATGTCATAGGTCATGTGGTGTGGCAGCCAGATTGGAAAAAAGGAAAAACTTTGGACCTCTGCATCTCTGAAACTGCACCAAGGAAAAAAATTGAAACTTGGCACATTGCAAATACTCCTCATGGGGAATGAGTGATTTTTTTTTTTATGACGTCATAGATGCCTTCGTTATGACGTCGTAATAGCATATGTAGAACGCCACATCTGATCAGTATGAAAAATTTTTGAGAGTCATCTAGGGATAAAATTGTCCACAAAATTTTTTTGATGATGTCATCGGTCACATCATTTGGCAGCCATATTGTTTAAAAAAAAACCTTCAAAAATCTTCTTAAACCTTAAAAAAAAAACACAATGCACCACACTAAACACCACACAAAACAAGTCCTGGTGAGGGTCTGCAATGTCATTGCTCTTTTTCTTGTTTTGCTCTTGTGTAAGATCAGATGATGAATGTACTGACCTTAAGGATATAACATTCTCCAAAGCCTAAGCACATGACAAAGGCTATATTTTGACAAAGTAGTTTTGATGGCAGAATAGTCTTCTCATTGTATTCAACTAGCAAAGTACCCGCCCATGGGCGGGTACAGTTTTCTGTTGAATGGCATTGGTCCCATCTCGATCGGATGAAATTGAGAAATTGACATTATCCGGTGACCTTGACCCCGTGACCTTTGACCTTGACCTTGATTCCCTTATGTCCGTTCCCAAGGATCACATGTGCCAAGTTTCATCTCATTCTATTCAACGGTTTGGCCGTCTATAAAGGACAAACAAACATGAAAAATTGACGTTTTAGTCAGTTTATGACGTCATAACTCGAAAACCGGAAGTCGGAAGTGAATGTCGTCAATGAACTGTCATTTAATTTTGATTATCTGTTGAATGCCGTTGGTCCCGTCTCGATCGGATGAAATTGAGAAATTGAAGTTACCCGGTGACCTTGACCCCTTGACCCCGTGACCTTTGACCTTGAACTTGACCCCCGCCCCCCATGTCCGTTTTCATGTCCCAAGGATCACTCATGCCAAGTTTCATCTCATTCCATCTAACGTTTCGGCCGCCTATAAAGGACGAACAAACACACATACATACAACCATATTCTATTTTTTTAGTATAGTAGATGTGTAATAAACATTTGAATTTGTTGCACCGTGATGAAGCCACGTCTTTGTGAATTACTTTGTGTTCCTTCAGTGAGGACGTCAGGCAAGGAATGCCAGGTGTGGCACCTTCTCTTGGATATCCTGACCGACCTTTGCCATCCCGCGGACCCCGTTGCTGCCCTTTTGGAGCAAAGGGTGTCATTGGCATGTATTCTCTCTGTACTTTCCACGATGCTATCCTCTCCAGGTGGACATCTCATCGATGTCGCAAACAGTAAGTGCTGAGAAATGCTGTGCTTACTGCTGCTCACCAGGGCTGAGACCAAGCCATGACACTTAAACATAATGCCCTGGGTTGGTGCAATACACAACTTGAATTGCACATGGATGATGTCTCTACCCGAAGGCAGTTGCATTGATTGGTTTTTTTTTGATGATTTATTTATTTATTTATTTATTTGAATGTGTCACACCTGTGGCGATGCACGCAATTGGCTGATTGCCGTGCCACTGATGTAGTAGCAAAATCGCATCTGCTTTTATATTTATTGGTTATTTGGTAAAAGTGGGTTTGCAGGATAACAGAGGATTTCACAACTTCTTCCATGAGGCAGATCTCGAGATTTGTTCAAATTTGCACCATTTTCTCAATTGGAGAATCGATATCTGAAAAAAAAGAGTGCCTCTACCCCAAAGGCAATATGGTTGGGGTGCTTGAACCACTGCATCAGCAGATTATCCCATCAATTACTGGTGATGTATGTGGCATCTCATGATTGCTCTTGTTGTCTTACAGGCCACGAGCTCCTGAGAGATATATTGACCATCTTCCAGTACCTGGCATTTGTAAAATGGTCGGGCAAGCCAAATGTTGACTGGGGAACATTGCCTTTAACACGGGAAAGATACAAGCGGTCCACATGGTCAACAGGTAGGATGTTAATCACCATATGTGTCTGAAGTTTAGTTCTTCACAAATGTCAGAATCATTTGACGATAATTGGTGTTGCTCTGACCGCTATTTCCACCTCCCTGGGACC
>NC_140963.1:44604068-44658568 GCF_056783735.1 Eptatretus burgeri
AATCCAGTCGTGACCCTCTCGGACTAACGCCGGGAACCAGTCACGGGTGGACCTTTCGGTCTCACCGCGATCGAGCCAATCAGCCCCCGCGTGGGATAGGGTTGCTCGCCAAATTCGAACTACCTAAGTACCCACGCGGAGGGTAGACCGGGCGATCGCACCTCGCCGCAGGTCGACTTCGGACACGGGCCACTTAAGCGACCTGTTCCGTACTATCAGAATAACCGAGCGGTGTTATCGTCGACCTCGACGGTTCGATTAATTATCGGGCGTATTCAGCCCACTACCAACCCTTTACGTGAAGCAAGATGAGGGTTCCATGGGGGAAAAGACGAAGCGAAGCGGGAGAACAGTTCAACAATAAAGCACATTTATTCGCGGCACACGGGAAGCACACAAATACAATTCCACCAAATGCACACAAAAAAAAGAAAACACAATTCCATTTACACAAAAAGCAAACATAAAAGTGAAAACACAGTGCAGAGCTAATACCGACTACCGAGCACACGGCAACACTTATACAATTCTACTTCACAGACGGCGCCGACAACACATACCCAAAACCAAGGAAAAGAAATACCTCAAGAATGAGGCAGGCCTGAGGCCGAGACCGGGTCGGGCCTACCCGTCTGGTGATGAGACGCGGAGCGGCGATGGCGCTTCTCTCCGCGGGCCTCGCGGACAGTGTCAGGCAGGGGGGTGGGAAAAGGGGCCCCCTTGGTCGCACTATTTCAGCGCGGGGGGGAAACAGGAGGGGGGTTGCTGATGCTCGGGGTATAGAGGATCTTTATTATCCCTGGTGTGCGTCTCCACCTCGGCCAGGTCGCGCTGCCGGCCTCCCTCGGGCGTGCAGCTCCTGGCACCGACGCGAGCACCCCCTCGTCCGACTCTCTTCAGCTTCTCCAGCCACTGCAGGCTTCGGGCTCCAGACTTCCACACTCGTCCCCTCCGTTCCGACTCCTTCTCGTTCTCGTTCTCCTTTTCGTTCTCGTTCTCCTTTTTGTTCTCGTTCTCGTTTTCGTTTTCGTTCCCCTCTTCTGACTGACGAACACCGTCCTTTTATCCCCCCGTAACTTCGCCTTTGACCCCCTCCCTTTGACCTTTCACCTCGCTCCCCATTGGCCCGAGAAAAAGTGGGCGTGAAGGCTTTTTGATCCGTTTTTGAAGCACAAAATCCGTGATTTTGTACACGCTGTTCGACGCGCGTTCTGCATGAGTCCAACACCGGTACCCACAGCGGGGCAAGAACGGTGGCGATGCTACGGTTGTGAGGTGTGCGTGAAGGTCGTGGCGGTTGTGGTGAAGCGGTGGTTGTGGTCGGTGGTTGATGTTGTGGTTGTGATCATGGCGGTTGGTCCAAAATAAAGATAGTAAAAGAAAAACGGCTATCCTGAAGAGTCGCAGCTCGCATAAATGACATGTATTCCCACTAGACAACGGGTTTGGGCCTAACTACACATGCACTTACCGAGATACCTCACCTAAGGGACCTGAATGGTGGTTTGCGAATCTGGTAACCACAACAATATATATATATATATATATATATATATATATATATATATATATATATATATATGTATGTATATATGTGTGTGTGTGTGTGTGTGTATATATATATATATATATATATTGTTACGGTTCTCCGAGCCTCATGCATACAACAGATAGGTGTCCCAAAACAATTATTCCATTATTATACGTGTAGATAGTCCCCTTCCTTTGGTTTAGTGGGACAACAAGGGAGTGTGTTGCGATGATCTAATCCAGTGATTTTCAAACTTTTTTTCAGTGGCGACCCAATTTCAGAACCTCTCTACATCGCGCGACCCGAAAGATTCAAAACCCAATTCATAATATATAAGATAAGATTTCATATGACAAGAACATTTACTGTTTACTTTATTCACCATCGTCATGTTTTCATGGACGAGTAAACGGAGAATAGCTGACAGTATCCAAATAGTACAGTTGAATATTTCAGAAGTTTAATCCAAATGACATTTAGATATATCAGTGAGAAGGATGAGCCTGTTTTTCAGAAACCAACTTCTCTATTCGTGGAGAAGTAGATGACAATGCCAGGATCATATCATGCTCCATTTCTAGGCGATTTATGTTCTTTGTTTTAATCACCACCATGGTGGAGAACGACTGCTCACAAAAGTATGATGAAGGATATGGCGCGCCGTGACAGGGTCGGGTACGAAGGCAGCATTTTGCACCAGAATGTCGACAACAAATTCGTCCGCGCAAGAGCCTGCGCTCCTGAATCCTGCTGGAGCTGTACAAGCTCTTCCTTTGCTGTATCATCTTCATCAGCAATCAAGTCCAGTGGAGCCGTGAAAGGGTCCCGAACCACAGAAAAGGACTGCACATCCAGCTGAGGGAAATAGTGCTCGAACTGTTCAATGGGCGACCGAAGGCGATGTGCTATCTCCCCAGAAAGATTGTCGAGCTCAGTATCATCGTACTGGCAGGTCGTTAGATGCTCCACCAGACGGAGGAAAAGGCTGAAGCGCTTATCAGCTGCTTTGTCTGCCAGTAATTTTAGTCACCAGAAATCCGCTCATTTTTTCGTGAAAAATCATGAGGTTGGCGTCTTTGCCTTGGAGGGAGTGGTTGAGGACATTGAGACGTTCAAAGATGTCAACGAGATAGCACACTTCTGACAGCCAAGAGTCCGACTCAAGCAATGCCACCCATGCCGTTTTCCCTTGTGTGCGTAGGAACTCCTTCAGTTCATCTTTGAGCTCGTAAATGCGCAGAAGAAGGTTTCCTCGAGATAACCATCTGACTTGAGTGTAGAATAGTAAATTCTTATGGTCGGCGTCCATCTCCTGGCAGAATAGCCTGAATAACCTGGTGTTGAGGGCGCTCGATTTGATGTGATTCACCATTTTTACGACTTCTGAGAGCACGCTCTGCAAGGTTTCTGGCAAAGTACGAGAGTCGAGCGCTTCTCGGTGAATCATGCAGTGTACCATGGAGGTCTGAGGAGCCACCTCAAGCAATTTAGCCTTGAATCCAGAACGCACTCCTAACATTGCTGGTGCGTCGTCTGTTGTAGAACCGAGCAACTTTCCGAAGTCCAGATCATGGTCACGATAAAACTGCTCTACTTTCCCAAAAATGTCCTCGCCTTTGGTGGTGGTCTCCAATGGTATTATGAGCAGAGGCTCATTGACAGTTATCAGCCTTGATGAAGCGGACCCAGACAATGAGTTGCGTGGACGATGTGATATCAGTGGACTCGTCCAACTGTATGGCGTGCCACGGCGATCCCTTGAACTTCTATACGACCTGAGCCGTTATGTCCAGACTCATATCTTCAATTCTGCGTTGGATGGTGTTGTCAGAGAGGGGTATAACTGCCAGTTTCTTCGCCGCTTCTTCCCCAACCATCAGAGATACCATGTCCTTTGCACATGGCAGCACGAGTTCTTCCGCAATGGAGTGAGGCTTTTTAGTCTTGGCAACATGGAGCGACACTCGATACGAGGCCTCCAATGGCCGAGAATTGGTCTGATGGCATGTACCCTCTCTGTCAAGACGCATATTCTTGAGTGCACGAAGTTTCCTCTCAAAGAACGCTCTCTCCTTATCCTGATAAGGCGCATGTTTTGTAGTCAAATGCCTCTGCAACTTATTTTGTTTCATAGACTCCGTAGAAAGCACTTTGAAACAAATCACACACTGAGGCCTCTGTGCCCCTCTTTTATCCACCACGTAGTAAAATCCAAGGTCCAGAAATTTATCCTGGTAAGAACGTTCTCGAGATTTGCTGGTGGCCGGTGCTGCCATAACAAATAAGGTCTCGAGTCGTACGTGGAGACATGAAAAGGCGTTAATGATAGAGTCTGAGTCTGAGAAGCCGTGGATCAAACCACTAATTTCCCACCAAAATGAACCACACTTCAGTGAGCCTGCACATCGGCTGGATCCCATTCCAAGCGTCATGTTGCGCCGGTTCCCATACTTTGAACGAACCGTTTATATTGCATCCCGTAAAAGCGAGCACCGATCGAAAATAGAAAAAAAATTTTCGCTGCAAGCAGACACCCGCGACCCCACGAAATTTGTTCGGCGACCCCACTTGGGGTCGCGCCCCTGGGTTTGAAAAAAGAAGATCTAATAGCTGGGCTTGCTTAAATCATTTTCTTCTTCATTTCGTCCCTTCTCTTCTTGTCGTCTGATTATTCCTGAGGTAAATCAGCCACGTGCGGCACCGTGGTGAGGAAACTGCTGCACAGAGATCCTCGTTCCCGGGCGAGCCATAAACCCGGCGTGTGCGGCGAGTCATGTGTGCTTGGCAGTGCGGGGTTGTCGACTCGAGGTTCCGATGGTCTGGGGAGGATTGCCGGTTGCATTAAAAAGGCATGCGAATAAATACCTCTTTTGAGGCTGCACGAATGGTGTTTTTCACGGCACGGGAAACACAGCCAGCACGACGCCCATGCTGCACGAAACGTGGACGGAGGCCAATAAAGACAACTCCATGCCATATTTGGCTGGATACGAGTGTGGGCGAGTAGAAGCGACTTGTTCCTTTTTAACCTCAATATCCAACACATATTGGTGTTCGCCCCGCGCACACGCAAGAGGAGTCGTTTGAACGGCACGGCTCGGATTGTCCACGACACGGCTCGGATTGTCCTCGGCACGGCACGGCTCGGATTGTCCTCGACACGGCACGGCTCGGATTGTCCTCGGCACGGCACGGCTCGGATTGTCCTCGACACGGCACGGCTCGGATTGTCCTCGGCACGGCACGACTCGGATTGTCCTCGGCACGGCACGACTCGGATTGTCCTCGGCACGGCACGACTCGGATTGTCCTCGGCACGGCACGACTCGGATTGGCCTCTGCAACGCGCGCCTCGGCTTGTCCTCGGCATCGCGCGCCTCGGATTGTCCTCGGCAACGCGCGCCTCGGATTGTCCTCGGCAACGCGCCCCTCGGATTGTCCTCGGCAACGCGCGCCTCGGATTGTCCTCGGCAACGCGCCCCTCGGATTGTCCTCGGCAACGCGCTCCTCGGATTGTCCTCGGCAACGCGCCCCTCGGATTGTCCTCGGCAACGCGCGCCTCGGATTGTCCTCGGCAACGCGCGCCTCGGATTGTCCTCGGCAACGCGCGCCTCGGATTGTCCTCGGCAACGCGCGCCTCGGATTGTCCTCGGCAACGCGCGCCTCGGATTGTCCTCGGCAACGCGCGCCTCGGATTGTCCTCGGCAACGCGCGTCTCGGATTGTCCTCGGCAACGCGCGCCTCGGATTGTCCTCGGCAACGCGCTCCTCGGATTGTCCTCGGCAACGCGCGCCTCGGATTGTCCTCGGCAACGCGCGCCTCGGATTGTCCTCGGCAACGCGCGCCTCGGATTGTCCTCGGCAACGCGCGCCTCGAATTGTCCTCGGCAACGCGCCCCTCGGATTGCCCTCGGCAACGCGCGCCTCGGATTGCCCTCGGCAACGCGCGCCTCGGATTGCCCTCGGCAACGCGCGCCTCGGATTGCCCTCGGCAACGCGCGCCTCGGATTGCCCTCGGCAACGCGCGCCTCGGATTGCCCTCGGCAACGCGCGCCTCGGATTGCCCTCGGCAACGCGCGCCTCGGATTGCCCTCGGCAACGCGCGCCTCGGATTGCCCTCGGCAACGCGCGCCTCGGATTGCCCTCGGCAACGCGCGCCTCGGAGTGCCCTCGGCAACGCGCGCCTCGGATTGCCCTCGGCAACGCGCGCCTCGGATTGCCCTCGGCAACGCGCGCCTCGGATTGCCCTCGGCAACGCGCGCCTCGGATTGCCCTCGGCAACGCGCGCCTCGGAGTGCCCTCGGCAACGCGCGCCTCGGATTGCCCTCGGCAACGCGCGCCTCGGATTGCCCTCGGCAACGCGCGCCTCGGATTGCCCTCGGCAACGCGCCCCTCGGATTGCCCTCGGCAACGCGCGCCTCGGATTGCCCTCGGCAACGCGCGGCCCGGATTGCCCTCGGCAACGCGCGGCCCGGATTGCCCTCGGCAACGCGCGCCTCGGATTGCCCTCGGCAACGCGCCCCTCGGCTTGCCCTCGGCAACGCGCGGCCAGGATTGCCCTCGGCAACGCGCGGCCCGGATTGCCCTCGGCAACGCGCCCCTCGGATTGCCCTCGGCAACGCGCGCCTCGGATTGCCCTCGGCAACGCGCGGCCCGGATTGCCCTCGGCAACGCGCGGCCCGGATTGCCCTCGGCAACGCGCGGCCCGGATTGCCCTCGGCAACGCGCGCCTCGGATTGCCCTCGGCAACGCGCCCCTCGGCTTGCCCTCGGCAACGCGCGGCCAGGATTGCCCTCGGCAACGCGCGGCCCGGATTGCCCTCGGCAACGCGCGGCCCGGATTGCCCTCGGCAACGCGCGGCCCGGATTGCCCTCGGCAACGCGCGGCCCGGATTGCCCTCGGCAGCGCGCGGCCCGGATTGCCCTCGGCAACGCGCGGCCCGGATTGCCCTCGGCAACGCGCGGCCCGGATTGCCCTCGGCAACGCGCGGCCCGGATTGCCCTCGGCAACGCGCGGCCCGGATTGCCCTCGGCAACGCGCGGCCCGGATTGCCCTCGGCAACGCGCGGCCCGGATTGCCCTCGGCAACGCGCGGCCCGGATTGCCCTCGGCAACGCGCGGCCCGGATTGCCCTCGGCAACGCGCGGCCCGGATTGCCCTCGGCAACGCGCGGCCCGGATTGCCCTCGGCAACGCGCGGCCCGGATTGCCCTCGGCAACGCGCGGCCCGGATTGCCCTCGGCAACGCGCGGCCCGGATTGCCCTCGGCAACGCGCGGCCCGGATTGCCCTCGGCAACGCGCGGCCCGGATTGCCCTCGGCAACGCGCGGCCCGGATTGCCCTCGGCAACGCGCGGCCCGGATTGCCCTCGGCAACGCGCGGCCCGGATTGCCCTCGGCAACGCGCGGCCCGGATTGCCCTCGGCAACGCGCGGCCCGGATTGCCCTCGGCAACGCGCGGCCCGGATTGCCCTCGGCAACGCGCGCCTCGGATTGCCCTCGGCAACGCGCGCCTCGGCTTGCCCTCGGCAACGCGCGCCTCGGCTTGCCCTCGGCAACGCGCCCCTCGGATTGCCCTCGGCAACGCGCGGCCCGGATTGCCCTCGGCAACGCGCGGCCCGGCTTGCCCTCGGCAACGCGCGGCCCGGCTTGCCCTCGGCAACGCGCGGCCCGGCTTGCCCTCGGCAACGCGCGCCTCGGCTTGCCCTCGGCAACGCGCCCCTCGGCTTGCCCTCGGCAACGCGCCCCTCGGCTTGCCCTCGGCAACGCGCGCCTCGGCTTGCCCTCGGCAACGCGCGCCTCGGCTTGCCCTCGGCAACGCGCGGCCCGGATTGCCCTCGGCAACGCGCGGCCCGGATTGCCCTCGGCAACGCGCGGCCCGGATTGCCCTCGGCAACGCGCGGCCCGGATTGCCCTCGGCAACGCGCGGCCCGGATTGCCCTCGGCAACGCGCGGCCCGGATTGCCCTCGGCAACGCGCGGCCCGGATTGCCCTCGGCAACGCGCGGCCCGGATTGCCCTCGGGAACGCGCGGCCCGGATTGCCCTCGGGTTGAGGCCTGTGGAAGCTTTTTGCTTCAGCTGGCTCAGTGAGCTTCGGCTTCTGCTTGGCTCAGGAGAGCTTTTTGCTTCAAGCTGCCCTGTTTGGAAGGAAGTTAAGCCGGTCGCTCGGCTCGAGCTGCGAGTGGTGGCTTCTTCTTCTCGGTTCGTGGAGCTCTTTGTTCTCCATTTTGGTTCCCGGCTTGGTGCGACTCATCGACCTCTTCGGGGAGGTGGTTCCTCAGGGAAGCGACGCATCGACGGGAAGGTTCGGCTCCTCGTCTCACCAGCACATGTTGAGAAGCGCAGGAGGATTCGCGGGAGCTCGGGAAGGATCGCGGCTCGGCGATTGGATCCAGCTCGCTCTCGCTGGAGCCCGGGTCCGAACAACTTAAAGACCACACGAGGTGGAGAAGTTCGAGATAGGTTCTGGGTTTCAGCTCACCTGTCCTCCGAGCTGGAGCTCGTTATTAGACCTCTGCCACCATTTCTTGGGTGTGTGTGTGTGCGTACGTGTGTCCGTGGGCCCGTCTAATAAGTAGGAAATTGTTAAGTGCTTTGTGTGCTGTAAATATTTGCATTGCATTTTGTATAGACGGTTGTAGTTCTTTTGTAGTGCTTTTGTTGCTTGTATAATTGCGTACGTGTTTTGCCTTGTTTAATTGCATACGTGCTTTATTATAATAAATGTCCTTGTGTGAATGTAAACCTGTTCGTTGCGTCCATTCCCTCATTGAACTGCCCCATCTTGCACTCGGAATATAGTTGATTTTTAAATAGCCGGTAAAGTGATCGGGTCCAACGGGACTGCGCGATAATACCCCACTCGGTTATCCCAAAAGGAAGCGAGCTGCTTAAGCGGTCCCGTTGAGGTACAATCTCTCGGTTACCTACCCACGTGAATAATTGCTGCCTCCAATAATTACTGGGGAATTCCCTGAATTTGAATTTACTGCTTAATGGTACGTTTTTACCGCCTTACAAGGATGCAAACTTAAAAGATAATTTTATAACAATAAGATTTGGTAATTCTCAGTTTTTGAAATTTGATTTGTGTTTAATTTTCTTGTTTAAGACTCAGTCGAGAAATTTTCCCCTGCCAAGCCTAAAGGATTAACATGATGGTAGTGGTGGTGGTAGTAGTAGTAGTAGTAGTAGTTGTAGTAGTGGTAGTGGTGTCTTGGATTTGAAATGCTCATTGGCGTCCTTTTCTTTCACTCTTCACAATATAAGAATCACTTTCTCAAAGTCGTAATATGATGCTTGAATATTTCAAGGAAAAAAGGGAAATTGTACAAATGTCATATTTATGTTCCATATCAAGCAGTGTGTAACCTCGGTTATACAAATAAAATTAACTACAAATTTTGGGCGATGGTTATGTACATTTTGTATACTCCAACAGTGTTTTGGTTTTATTTATTTATTTGTTTTTGCTCAATGCAGAGAAATCATTAACTTATCAAGCAGAGCATTTTGCCCTTGGAAAATGACCTATTGTATTGTCCCGTGTGTCTGGCTGGAGCTCAATTCAGTGAAATGTACCGTGTAATTGACAGGCCATGCTGCGTGATGCAATTACGAGGAAAATTATATCCACTGCTCAGCTGCAAAATGCCGTCCTGGAACTCTTTCCATCCCACAGCGAGTCTGTGAGTTCACAGTGCGTTTGACTCCGCGTTTGTCCGGTCGGTTAACGTTTTGCACCTGATGTCACATTTTGACTTCATCGATGAGGTTTGTAAACTGGTTTAGAAATCGTCATTATGTAGTTGCCATTTTGTCGTTGGTAATTTCCCATAATTATTGGCTGTACTTGATCACCACAGTATTCCAAGTGAAAATTCTTTATTTACAGTTCATTTTTACAACTTGAAATTGACAACCCTCAATTAAATAGTATATTTAACGTTTACAATGGAGTTCTTGGAACTTAAGACATTCTGGTCATGTAACCTATACATAGGTGAAGCAACTTGAGGAATTAATCCACTTTCTTATTACTAAATGGTTACGTACTTGAAAGTTTCCTTCAACATATAAGTGGAGTCTTGGAAACTTTGACATCTTGGAAAATATTTGCATTTGGTTCCATGAAGCAAAGTGGGGAAACTCTTCAGGTCACAACAACATCATGGTGGTTTGTAGTGATGCACGTGATGTGTTGTTGGCAGGTCCATCATCTACTCTCGGAATTGCGCAAGTCTTGTCCAGCTGAGGCCGAGCTTTTGCTGCCCAAGTCCCAAAGCCTTGCACATGAGGACTCGGAGTGACCTCAAGTTAAGTTGATGATCAAAACACGCCTGAACCTGGAGGTCGTTGAATCTGCAGTTTTCCTCTTCGAGCAAGGTGTTGACGCCGCTCACGATATTTTGAAAGGTTGACAACTGTTTTTTCGGAGCGTGAACTATCAGCAGGACTGGCAAGTTGGGGTGACGTGGGCTGAAGGAGTGTCAAAAGGTAACAAGTCGGCTCAATGTTGGACACTCAAGCCATTATTAGGGCCAGAACTTAACAGCAAGACCAGGTAAAATGAGAGACAGAAGGATTGCCGAGAGCAGGTCAATGGCGTCATTGTCAAAAACTGGCTTGCCTGTGATTTGGAGCACATCAGGGCCAGGTCGCTCCACAACCATCCTCAGCTTCGTGTGGAAACCTTTGGAGGTGGGCGAAAGAAAGCACAGACTACTCTTTGTCTGCATTTAAAAAAGAAACATCGTCTTCTGCTATCACCATCGTCGATAAACGAGCAACCATACTTTGATTTTAAATTTGAGGCAACAACAAATATTTTCCCCAAGTCCAGCATCTCTTTTAATTACCAATAAAACATCTGTGTTTATGTTTTGTGTTATTCTTGAAGTTGATTTTCTTGACAGCGTAACACAGCTCCTCATTCTTACATGATTATGTAGGTGGCATATGTTACATTTGGCCCATTCTTACAGTCTATGGGGGGGGGGGGGGGTGTAGCACAAACCTGAGAACCGAAATTCTGCTCCAAGGTATGAGTTTAGTAGATAGCCAAGAAGCCCAGCCACCCCTCCGAACAATACCAGTGGCCACTGCGATGCAATTGGCCACATCAGTTGCTCCTCGTTTGCGAGTACCAGTGCAGCCAAGTATGTCAGTCCCATTAACAGCCCACCAGCGAAGCTCGCCAATAGGCCAGCCAGTGTCACTCCACCTTTTGTGCCTGTGGATCAATCATAAGAGCTCATCACATGATATTTGCATGTTTTTCATGACATAGAAAATGCCACACATAGGTGTTGTCCAGGTATAACCCTGAAAGGTACCCTTTCACAATCACCATACCTTTTAATTAGACTAGAAAGGAATTATTTGATTTTGTGGTTTAAAAAATAAGGAATGATCCATATTGCATGGTGGCCCTACCAGCAGGTACTGGCTGAAGGGTGGTGATTAGTACTGGTTGGCCACTGCCCGGCACCTTCCCAAATTCCGTGGCCCATGCATCCCCACAAGCAGAGGATATGGCGGTGAGAAAGGCAAGCACGAGCCAGGATGCAGCATAGTTGTGGTGGAAATCAATGGGGATTTCACAAGAGCCACTCTCCAACAGCGAGAAGAGAGCCAGCTCACCAGGCAAGGCAAAGCGGCAAAACACCCTCAAGCAGCTCCATGGTTCATCTGCGCAATTTCCGAGATTAAATTTCAATTGTTTCAGGTCATAATGGTAATTCTGTAAAAGCTGTGACCGATGCATACAAGTATATCTTTGCTTAAATCATCCAAGACATCTTTTCTTTCAACACCATAAAGCTCTTCTGCTCAATGTCATTTAAAATTGCTGTTCTGGATGTATATGTATATATGTATATGTATGTATATATGTATATGTATGTGTATATGTATGTATATATGTATATGTATGTATATATGTATATGTATGTATATATGTATATGTATGTATATATGTATATATATATATGTATATGTATGTATATATGTATATGTATGTGTATATGTATATATGTATATGTATGTGTATATATATGTATATATGTATGTGTATATATATATATGTATATGTATATATGTATATGTATATATGTATATGTATATATGTATATGTATATATGTATATGTATGTATATATATATGTATATATGTATATATGTATATATGTATATATGTATATATGTATATATGTATATGTATGTATATATGTATATATGTGTATATATGTATATATGTGTATATATGTATATATGTGTATATATGTATATATATATATATATATATATGTATATATGTATATATGTATATATATATATATATATATATATGTATATATGTATATATGTATATATGAAAGTTCCTGTGCATTATAAAAATGACAGACATGTAACCTCGCAATATAATGCTCAGCCAATATGTGCCTTCATATGTTCCCTGGTTTATCCATGCATATCTGGAATTTACACGTGCATGATGTGCACTGCATGCACAAATTGCCATGCTTATGTACTGAGTCACATGACAGTGCTACACATGATACTGAGCATATTGAAACCCAGCACGATTCGGTGAACCATCCCAGCCGTGAAAAACATTTCATTGACATTGAAACGTTGTAAACGTGATGCCACACCTTTCTGAAAATGACCATTTATGTGCTATTGGCATGCTTGAGACAGGAATGCCACAAAACGGTGTGGATCGGCATTTTGGAATTCATCGGAACACCACACAGTCACTCGAGAGATGTTATCAATAAACTGGCAACATCAGAGACCGTCCACGTTCTTGGCGAGCACTTATGATGTCACTTCAGCAGGGTAGCCATGTCTGATTGGTACACCTTAGGAATCTTCCAGACAGTAAGTTTGACAGCTTGCAGCATCCCTGGCTTGCGACCAATCAATGCCAGAACTGTCAGGAAATGGTTACGCGAGCATAACATCTGGCCACGACAACCAGCAGTATGTCTGATTTTGTTGCCATGTCATCAACATGTGCACTTAGCTTGGTGTGGACAATATCTGAGGTTCAGAAGACAAGACTGGGCTGCTATCCTCTTTACAGATGAGCTGAGGTTCCATCTTGACAGTGATGGCCGTTGTGTTTATCGACGGGAAAGGGAACGTTACGCTGATGCATGTGTCGTGCAACGTTCGGCGGTGGAAGTGTGATGCTATGAGGAGGCATCACTGCACATCACGGAGGCCATTAATGGCAATTTTGACATGTATTCAGTACCGTGATGAAGTTGTTCGTCCTCCCGTTCCCTCAGGTTCGTAGACGTCACGTCACACTTGAACAGGATAACGTGCTCCCTCACGTCATATGAGTGGTCACCGACTTCATCACACAACAGGACATTCCCACACTTTCCTGGCCAGCTGTTTCACCTGATCTTTCTCCCATAGAACGTGTGGGATGAAATGGAACGACGATTGCACCCTCTTCAAAACCAGCCGGCGACATTGGCCCGACTGTGGCAGGCCTTGGTACAGATCTGGAATGACATCTCTCAAGCATTCTTCAACCATATTGTGTCCTCAATGAGGTGCCGTTGCCAAGCATGTGTCAACACAAATGGTGGTCACACCAGATACTGAGCTGTTCACTGACTTTTGACCGCACCCCTCTTCGATCCTCTGGAGACATGTCTTGCACACATGTGTTTACATTCTCATGTCGATGTGTGATGTTTGTTTTCATTCCTCATTGGTGTAAATGATGCACAGGAACTTTTTTCGCTCGTATATTTATTGACCTAGAGATTATCCATATGCGTGTTTGGACACAAAGTTGAAACCTAAGTGAAGTGAAGGTTAAAAACAACAAACTTGTTTGAATCTGGCTGAAAGAAACAATATGGAGGATGAGTATTGTAAGCTTGAAACAAGATTAGTCTCTGTAATTGCCTTTTTACTATCGGATGATACCAACTTTGTCTCCTGAACCAATATCAGACTCGATGGTGTAATGGCTGAAGCATGCGCTCAGAGTCTGGGAGGTTGGTGGTTCAAACCCTGGCCAAGTCATATGAAATATTTTTTAAATGATAAGTCATGCTTCCTTGCTTGATCTTCAGCATTTAAAAGGATAGAGCATGGACAATCCCCATCAGTTGGCATCCATGAGTAGGAGTAAATTCCTCCTTAGGAAATGCCTTGCTGAGTGCAGTGAGAAAAGTTATGCCATTGTTATGATGTTGCTGATTCCCAGAGTATCCTGGGAAGTGACAGCACTTCCCCCAAGCTGTGTGTGCATCAACTCAACCTTAAACCTTGTATCTTTTTTTTTTTAAATTGCCAATAAAAACCCATGTGGCTCACTATTGACCTTCATGTATTTGGTAATCTGCCTCCCTTGCTGTTCTGATCCCCATTTGCCAGTCATTAATTTGTTGACAATGATCTTAGTGTTACCTGGACTGGCCTCTAAAACGTTACCTAAACTATAATGGCACCAGGTAGAGCGCCTACCTCTGCCAGGATGAACAGTTTACGTTTTGTACCTCACTGATAAGCTGGATCCGCCTCTGCACATAAACCGAAATCGAATCAGCTTGTCACCTCCCCAACTCGTCCACCAAGTTTCATCTCAATCCGTCCATAACTGTTTGAGATTTCGTGCTCCACTGTATATCGTTTTGGCTCGATCTCTCAACGGTGGAGAATCACTTAAGCAAAAAGGTCACGTCACTGCCATCTCTCTCCTGCATTGGAGTGACGACCCGTCCAGGATTGGTCTCTTTAGTGAAAGGAATGGTTACTGACATCCCCTGAGTGAAGAAAAGGATACTCCTTTCTGAGTTAATTAGTTATCCATCATGGAGGATACAAGTTCCATACCATGTACGAGTATATATACAAGTACTCAGCAGTAAACTTTCTCTTTCTCTTTCTCTCCCCCTTGTGGATTAGTCATTTTGGATTCTGGACGTGAGGCCCTGATTTGTGATAATCTGGTCGACAGATATAGCGCTCGACTGTCCCTTCATGCACTCGATTTATCTATTTGTATGAATTCTCAGAACAATCAGTGACTTCCAAGATAACCGCTCACCCTTTGTCCTTCTATTGAAATTCTAAAGTTCGTGTGGGTTGGCAGGATGGCCGAGATGTACGCACACTCACCTCAAAGCTGTCCTGCGTGGGTTGAAATCTCAGCTCAGCTATAAACTATCGTCCTGGTATTTGACAGGCAGGGTTATTCATCAACGTGTGTACCGTCCCTCAGATGGACGTTAAACTGGACGTCCCATCTGCCAGCATTAGTTGGTGGAAATTTTAAAAAAGGGGTCCTTCGTGAAGAGTAGGCAAGCTATCACCGGCACTCTGAATAAATGACAAATTCTTGCACTGACTTACTATTGTGAAGGCAATGGCAAACTACCAAGTGTAACCCTTTCAAAGAAACTGCTTTAGCAGCACCGACACTGTAACAGTATGGTCCATCGTAAAGTTCGTGCTACTTATGACGATTCTCCTGTCTATCTATAGAGTGCAGCCTGTGGCTGTTGGTTGCATCATTGGTTGGGACGCGGCTATGCCCCTGATGCAGTGTCCCCCTTACCAGCACACTGGTACTCATTTTGCCGACCTCGGAAGGATGACGGGCTGAGTCAACCTCCTGGTGTATTTTAATTCAGCGGCCAACAGGGCTTAAACTCAGGACCCTAGGATCCCAAGCCGCCACCCTAACCACTAAGCCAACACCAGGATAGTTTCTCCTGTGAAAAGCCATCTCTATAAACCGATTTTTACACCGTGAAAATGATTTTTCACTCCACAAATAAATTCACTCTTTAAAGAATAACGAATCACAGGTGCGTTCATTAACTGTTAAATTCCGTTGCAAATTCCAATGAAGACTGATGCAATTACAGATTCCTCATTGGGTTCTCCTTTTGATAAACTGGGATCATGGATGACAGAGGATAATATCCAATTTTTATAATTGTGTGATGGTGATTGTGGTGGAGTGCTAAATAATCTGTACAACAGAGCATTGGGGTGCTCATGACAAATTGGGAGTGGTTTAGGCTCGAGTCGATGCTGGACAGATCGACATTCTGCACAATATGTATTTAATCCATACAATGGTTTATTTTATTTTTAATTGCGTGCGACTTTGGCTGAAATCAATTGCACTGATCCTCAAATCTTGGGCACAAAGTGGTCGAGCCCATCAACGTGGTATGTTAATAAAAGTTGGAATTAAAAACGGGTTTTAAACCAGAGGGAAGTTAGTTGACTGGTGTGCTTCGTGGCACTTCCACAGCCATGAAGACCAATGGCAATCGACTCCTGGATCCAAGTTAATTTGTTTGTACTTTGTTGTTCACCTCATTCACCTGACCTACTTTCACCCGATGGTTATTATTTCGCATCATTACAACCTCCAATCATTGAAGTACATTTGTAGATAGTTAGGTTGATTTGACCGAGGCCGAGCAGAGCGAGATCGAGGCCGTTTATTCCTGATACCTGAAACACCTTGGAACCCATGCCGACAGAAAACAGACTTTTTGGAACTTCAACCACATTTTCCATCCAATCGTCAGGTAACTTTGTTGAAGAATTATCCATGGGTAGGCACTCCTATGTTGAAAGATCCGTGTCAATCGCTCAAGAGATTGTGGAGAAAACAAATTTTAAAACCAACTAGAAAGCATCTGAAAATCTGAAAAAAAACAAAGGCCATTGTATTCAGACTTCTTCTTCTTCTTCTTCTTCTTCCATATGCTAAACATGACATAAACAGCTAAAAAAAGAAACACAAAAAGATTGATGATTTTAGGTGACCTTGACCTTTTTACTTCAAAAGCAATAGGCTTCAATGATCCAACATGCAAACCCTGCTCAAATTTCAAGTCAATCAGATGGAAATTGACCTTTTGACCTCAAAACAAACAGCTTCGAGCTTTTGATTGAACAAATTCAGTGACACAATATGCAAATTCTTAAACTTTGAGGTCAATTGGATGAAAATTGACGATTTTATGTGACACGGACCTTTGACCTTTTGACCAAATTATTAATTTGTCTTCTCCATATTCTCAAAATAAGGCTTCGTTGAAAATTTGATGGCAAGAGCTCAATTGGCATCTTCTCCATATTCTCAAATGAAAAAAGATACAGCACACACACACACAGACCCACAGACAGACAGACACACACACATACACACACACACACACACACGTGATTGCAAAACCCTGTCTGCTGCATGGGGGGTGGGCTCATAAAGGTGAAAAAGTGAAAGAGGAAGGAAAAACAAAGTGAGGGCCTCGGCCGACGTTGCACAACATGGTCAAGGATGGTTATGGATGACTATTACTAGTTTATCTTTTTAAATTGCATTTTTGAGGAATCCAGCTTTTTTCTCCTGCCATTGTCTATTAATTACCATGGGGTACGAGACATAGATACTGTGTTCAAACTGCAATGCATTCCATTCTCGAAACAACTTCAGCACCGCCTCCACCACCTTAATCCTGCCTTCTACAACGAAAGTATGTATCCCTGCAAAATGCTTTTACAACTCGTCCCGGCTACCAATCGGAGTGCGTTTTGAGGCACATGTCATTATGTTCTCAGCCACCTATCATCGCGACAGTGGTTTCAGTTGTATCTCTTACACTTTCAGCTTCTTGTCATATTCTTAAGTCTTTCCATTAAAGCCATCCTGCACAGGGTTAGCACCAGGAAGATCAGGGGGAGGGGGCGTGTGGATCTGGGGGAAAGAGTCCACCATCAATGTGCATGTGTCAAGTGCAAAAAACTGCTAAGCAAGCATGGCTCTGGCAGTCCTTGAGGAAATGATATGAACTCAGAACGCAACAGAGGGGTTCCGCTCTTTATAATTGAATGCGGTGATGTGCGAACAAGGTATAACATTTTTAATAATTCAGGTTCAAGTTGACACGTATGAAATACCACTTTAAAACTGTTAACATACAGCTTAGAAAATCGGAGAGGAATTTTCATGGGAGGAAATTGAAAATCCCGACCGTATTCGTTTTGGAGCTCTCCTGCGTCCACGCCACTCGTTGAGGTTCTCGACAGTTGCTGCAAACGCCAGTCGCGCAGTTGCACCGTTGTATAGAAGAATATGACAAACGTGGCCAGGTAGCAGTAGCTTGTCACGCTCAACAGGAATGCAGTGAAGACACCTGCACAGTGCATTCCCATTCGACACATCTCTCGTATTGGCAATATTTGAAGGTATGAGTAAAGTACACTTTAAATATCAACTAAAAGTAGACAATACCATGGCGCTGCATACATGAATTGTTTGTGACTTTGCAATTTAATATTTTCTCTTTTTTTTAATTTTTTTTTTTTATTTTGATGGTCTGTTGAGGGAATAGCCTCCAAAATTATGGCAACGAACACAAGTTCATGTGGTGGAAGGTTTTGTTGGATGGCAACGATCGTCATTACTTAAACCGGATTCGGACAAAACTTGGTGGGCAAGTTGTGTGTGTGACAAGGACCAATTGATTTGATTTTGGTGATGATCTAGTTCTGGATCTGAGAGTTTTTTTTAATTATATAAAGTGATTCTTCACCATTGAGAGATCAGGCCAAAAACGACATATAGCATGATATTTCAAAAAGTGGTTGACAAATGATGACAAAACTTGGTGGATGATGTTTTTTTTTTTTTTAATGTTTTTCATTTGTTCATCATTGATTTTTATTTTTTAGGTGGTTTGCCATTGCCTTCCCAGAAGGCAGTCAAGGCAGCAATTTGGAATTTGTTGAGGGTGCCAGCAATAATTTGCTTCCTATTCGTAAAGGACACCGTGGGATCTTTAATGTACACTCATTAATGTTGGCAGGTGAGACCCAGTTTAACTCACGGCACACGCATTGATGCCTCGACCTGCATGCGAAATGCCAGGGTGGCAGTTTATATCTGGGCCGAGATTCAAATCCAGACAAGACACCTCAGAGGTGGATTTGATTACCGGGACTAATTATTACTTTGACCTGGTTCCTTGTATTTACCTGTCTAACTGAGTGACATCCCTAAAATAAACTAGAAGAAATGTATAAACGGGATACACAAAATGTGTGCGCTTGCTAACTTGTGTCAATCATAAACAGCTACGAATTTATGTTGGCAGAGGGTTTAAAGGGGGCAAAGTCTAAACCTTGTAAACATTTGTTCTTTGGAACTAATGATTTGACAATGGGCTTGTTATTGTTTTTCTTAAAAGTGCGGATAATGGGAGAGGAGGGAGACGGAGGGGAAACTTTACAGAAACTTTTAACGTCAGACCACAAATTTAGAATTGTTTTCTTATCCCTAAAGCCCAGAATTTAAAAACGATATGGAACTCGATGAATGATTTGGGAATAACAGGAGCGAGAGGGTGGGGCAGACAGGAGAAAAAGAAGATTGATTTGAGGGTCATTGCAATAATCGACCAATTATTTAGTGGTGCCGACTTACCCAGCACAGCACCACTGTAGCTCGTAGCTCCATGTCGAACTCCCCGCTGATAGACGTATGTGGGGACAGCAATGGCGAGGACACAGCGCCACGGGGACACCATGTGTGCACCTGTACATGCACAGTTATGATGAGACAAAGAACCAGCAAAAAGCTTTCCACCAAACGTTTGAGAGCTTTGTCTGAAGGAAGTTCCTTTTACAATGATCGTGTTCTTGAACAGCAAGCGATTTACGGTATTCAGGTTCCAGGGGAGTGTTCCCATCAAATGGAACTACCAACCATCTAAACTGGGTTCGATCCTCACGAGTTCATGTTAAACTAAAAACGGTCGTTCTGATGCATTTGACAGAGTATATCTCGGTTGAGTACATTAAGCCGGCTGTCCGGTCTGCATTTAGGTTCTAGACAGATGCCACAATATCTTCAGAAAGGAGTACAGCAATGTGTGTCAGTACCCTGGTGACAACTCGTCATTGTACACCAGACAATTTATTTCAACACTTTCATCCAAACTACTAAACACAGTATCATGATGCTGGCACCGTGGGTTCAAATCCATTTAGGTTAATGCTTGTCCAGTGTACTGATGACCTCCTAGAGGTCTCTTAATAGGTGTATGTAAAAGTATAATAATATCTTAGGATGTACGTTGCTAGAAACTCCTCCAAGAGCCTTGTATAGAAAAAGGAAGTACAAAGTGACTGATTGAATAGGGTAATCTCACAGGTATAAGTAAAGTAGACTTTCAGAATCTGATAACCGCACATTGAGATTTTGTACAAACTTACGTCCTCGCTGGGATCACATGTCCAGAGTAAGCTGGAAAGCAAGCGTGCTTGCATAGTAATTACCAATAATTAATTTAGTAATTTCACGTTCACTGCTGTGATGCGACTCACGGTCGTGGGAGCTGCCAAGAAGCAGCAGCGTCCAGAGGCAGAATGAGGCTGTGAGTACGAATCCGTATAGAAGTAGGTTGAACAGAAACCTCTGCAGGTCCTCAGTACTCGGGGCTTCATCTGGATAAAGGAGGTCGATGGTACATAGGGCAATGGGGTGGAAGTGGAGGGACATTGGAACAAATACGAGTTAGACGTGGAGTCAATTAATTGTGATCATTTTGTTTGATGCAAAATGGAAAAAACGTGTTCAAGAATTCGAAGCATTTTGTCAGTAAACACACTGCGGAAGGAAAAAAAATAAAATAAAAACACATACCTTGTACTTTGCTCTGGGTTTGGCGAACGTGGACTTCTGGCAATGGAAGCATCACGAACAAGCAGCTTCTCACTCCTGGAAAACCAACTCCGGGTGACTGGGCAGCGCAATTAAATCCAATTAAATAACTAACTGTCTAGTACCTAGTTAATTACATCTGGGAAATAACTCCGTTTCGTTGGGAACGGCCTCTCAAAGTTGACTGCTGACTCCGCAATAATTATCCATGTCACAAGAACCAACACCGAGCTTCGCAGGAACCACGAGCCTGGCAAAAGAGCGGAGACACCTGGAGAATGCGACCCTGCTCTGTTCACAGGGGGCACCGGGAATGGGCAGAGCAGTCCTGTGTGATGGGTGGAGCTCCATGAATGAGTTTCATAGGCGTGGCTCTCTGGTCCTGTCCAATGGGTGTATTCCTTTGGTTGTGTGCGACATTCCAAGCTTTCTCAGGATGAAAAATCAGAAAAAGCCCTCGATTAAAAACTGCGACATTTCTTCATACAAGCTGGTAACAATTAGTGATTTTTATGTCAGTACAAGGATGCTGAATCCGAATCTGCTTGTTACTCAAAATTAATTTGCGTTAAATTACCCAAAATCACTAATTAAATGAGAGGGGCTAAATTGGCACATACCCCCTCTGGTATCTATCTTACCTGACTATCTCGTACTGACCACTAAGCTACCCCACTGTTTACATCGTCCCACTTTACAGCCATTCCTTGCTTCCTATCATAAAGCCAGTTTCCAACCCAGGCATCAACTTCACCAGTCACTCCATAAGCCCTCACCTGAGCTAAAAAAAAAAAACCTCGTATGTGGTACCTTATCAAATGCCTTCTGAAAGTTTAGATATGCGACACTCATTGTACGATATTTGACCACCTGATGTTCGATTCTGGAGACTGTCCTAATTATAATGGACAGTAATTCAAAGCTTCATAACAATTGAGATGTACACAGCTGCCAACCAAATATGCAGACATATTGGGGTCAATAAAGGACACAACAGCTTCATGTTGGCTTTGCGGTTTCGGTGGCTTGTTTAGGAACTTAGAGTCCTGAGATTGAGTCCCTGTTGGCTATTGAATTAACACCAGGTGAGGTTGACTGAGCCTGTCATCCTTCTGAGGTTGGTGAAATGAGTACTAGTGTACTGGTAATAGGGGCATTGTATCAGTGGTACAGCTGTTCCCTCAGCCATCCGAAGGAGGAGGACGGATGATCTGATGGAAATATACAATGACAAAAAAAGATTCTAACAGTGCTTGATGTTGTATGTTTTTCATTCTCATTGAAACACAAACATCGTAAGTATGTTGACTTTAAAGGGAGCTTGCGCCGCCTCTTCCTCGTTTTACAATTGTACTTTGTGTTGGTGGAAATCTTTTCCAACCTCTTTATCCACTTTTTTAAAGAAGAAATGATCCAGTATAGATCCAAAATGATGAAGATAACACCAACAATGCTTTCCCATGACACTTCCACCATCTCTACTTCTTCTTCATATTCTGGTGAATCGAAGTCCTGCCATTCTGAAGGATTTGGGTTTGGGATGAGCAAACAATGGGTGAAAGGAAAGAGAACATTTCACTTGGGTGACTTTGAAATCAAATTGAGCAAAACAAACACAGATCAGTCATTCCTCTCTCCAGATTCCTCATTGAGGTTTAACATGGAGAAAGCTCTTGCCACGTGTCGGTGTGGAAAATGAAGATGATGCTAACATTAGTAGGGTTGGGCACACATCGACTTTTTCTCTGTTGTCCCGTTGAAAGGAGTGTTTTTTTTTATGGCCATTTTTCACGCTGATCACGAATCCGTTGAAATGTTTGACCTAGGATGATGTCTTAGTAAGGCATCATCTTACATCGTCTTCGTAAGACATCATCCAAGGTCAAAAATTTCAACGGATTCGTGATCAGCGTGAAAAATGGCCATAAAAAAACACTCCTTTCAACGGGACAACAGAGAAAAAGTCGATGTGTGCCCAACCCTAATATTACATGCCCTAGTAAGCCATAATTATCAAATTTTACCTAAAAAATTGGCTAAATTTTGCGACCATTTTGAATTTTTTCATTTTACCAACCTAAGACATCATCCTTTGTCAAAAAGTTCAACGGATTCGTGATCACCATGAAATTTGGCCATGATAAACACTCCTTTCAAAAAAAGTATGGTTGTATGCCCAACCCTACTAAGACATCATCCTCGTTCAAAAATTTCAACAGATTCGTGATCAGCGTGAAAAAATGGCCATAAAAAAACTCCTTTCAACGGGACAACAGAGAAAAAGTCGATGTGTGCCCAACCCTACTAATACATTAATAGGATTAAGACAAAATCTGATTTTAAATACCATAGCTATGTTTATTTGTTAATATAACATAGTCAGTTCAAACTTTAAAAACAATTATACAAATTCTTGATTTTTATTTTCAGGCATGGAGGGACCTGAACGGTGTGCCATCTGCAAAAAGGATGGAGGAGGCCCATCAGCTTTAACTCTAACAGAAAAGGGGTGTTCAGCCATCAACCAGGCCAGCAGCGCAAGGAAAGACAGCATTCACACTGTACCTGGGGAAAGGGTGCACAAAGACTGCCGGCGTATATACTGCAACCCACATCAGATAACCAAGGATACCAGGAAAGAAGAGTCAAAGGCCAGTACAAGCAGTGATAGACATGTGCTTAGGTCATTTGAGGAGGGGTTTTCTTTCAACACTGATTGTCTTTTTTGTGGTAGACCAGCCAAGTTTGGGAGGAAGCAGAAGACGCAGGATGTGCTTCAAGTAAAGACAATTGAATTGAAGGACATGCTCCTGGCAATATGCCGCGAACGAGCCGATGTTTGGTCAGATGCTGTGAAGGTACGGATTCGGCATGTGCATGACTTGCGCGCAGCAGATGCAGGTTACCACCAGACATGCAGTGTTAACTTTCGCACAAATAAACAGACACCAATAGCTCAGATGACGGACACCGAAGAATCCAAGAGGACAAAGCTTGGACGGCCTCGAGGCGATGAGAAGACAGCAGCATTCTTGCAAGTGGCAAGATATGTTGAGGAAAATGATGATGAGCAGATCACCATCAATGATCTCATTGACCTCATGACACAGAAACTGGCAGGCACTAACCACGAAGCATACAGCTACACCCACATGAAGGCGAGGCCGTGGGAACACTGTGGTGACAGGATAATCCAAACTGCGATGAACGGCAAGCTGAACGTGGTCACCTTCAGGACAACAGCCAGGGCAGTGCTTCAGGAATATTACAACAACCAGCAGCAGGAAAAAGACACTACTGGAGAGAAAGTCAAGCTTGTACAGGCCGCTGCCAAACTCATCAAAGAAGACATTAAAACCATTGAAACATCCCATGAAGTCTACCCATGTGGTGATGACCTGCAATCGCAAGAGGCTGGCATTAAATACTTACCAGATACTCTGCTGGTACTGCTTGAAGGACTGTTTGTGGGAAAGAAAGATGGTGTTAAAGTGGCTTCAATTGGGCAAGCCATAGTGTGCGCAACTGGACCCAGAGTCTTACTGGCACCACTGCAGGTTGGGTTGGGTGTGCAGCTATATCACCACTTCGCATCACGATTTCTCATTGACTCCCTTCATCATCACAGGTTCTGCTGTTCATGTGAAGAGGTGCATCAGTTTGAATGAAAAGCTGCTCAGTCACATGGAACAGACATCCCTAACCTGACAACAGAGTTTGTGCAGTATGCAGCTGACAATGTGGACCATAACATTCGCACACTGGATGGCCATGGCACATTCCATGGCATGGGGATGATTGCCGCCATCACCCCTGGAACCAGATCAGGCCGGCCAATACCCAGGGGTAAGGTGACATCTCGTGATGTCACAATGGTTGGAAGGGTGCAGATATGGTACCACAAGGAAGAAAGTCATGGGATGACAGCAGTGACGTACCAGAAATTTGTCAACCTAAAAGCCCAGAACTGCTCTGAAAATCTTGATGTTCTGTGGAAGACATCTATCTTGTTTGGGTCCGCCAGACCTGCATGGTCAGGAATGATGCAATTCATCCACAAGGGTGACCACCCTGGCAAGGCGGCTATCATGTTTCTGCCCATGATAGACATGAACTCGAGTGACAGCACATGCATGTACTCGACCCTGATGTTTGTCAGTGAACATGCACGAAGCTACGGTGTCACTCCAGTAATCACATTTAATCAGCCCCTGTGGTGGAAGGCCCTCATGATCATCAACTCGGAGCCTATGGGAAGTGATCTGAAAGGGATTGTCCTACGCTTGGGCGGCTTCCACACAGAGATGAGTTTCCTCGGATGTATTGGACACCTACCTGATGGTGTCATCTGGGCTTCAAGAGCTGATGAAGTTGATATTTGCCCCCAATGCAGTGATTCATATGTTTAGTGGCAAGGCCATTGCCCGCGCAGTTCGCGCACACCTAATCCCATGACCTCTTCTTTTGTCCCGAGCCAAATAAGAACACGAAGAAGCCTCTCATCGGGAACATCAAGGCTACAAAGAAAATGATTGGCACAGACATATGCAAGCACATACTGTTTCTACATGCAGTTCTTGGGTGCGACACGACATATCGTCGTCATGGGATTGGAAAGGGAGCTTCTCTCAGAAAGTTCAAAGCAAACAACACATTCCGTGAGCAGGCCAAGCTTTTTGATACATATCCAGCTTCCGTATGTGATGTGGCAGATGCAGGAGAAAAAACATTGGTGGTAATCTACAACGGAAAGTCAACTGATACCCTGGACACCCACGACACCCACCGGTATAAGCGGTACTGGGACAAGGTGGATTCGAGCTCCTCTCACGTGCAACCACAGACGTTACCACTAACATCAGAAGCAGCAAAGTATCACAGCCTGCGCATGTATCTGCAAGTCCAAGAATAGAAGGGATGTGCAGATGAACTTCTTCCGACAGACTGGGGTTGGCAGAAGTGTGATGAGGGTTTTGTGCCACTTCAGACATCAATAGCTCCAGCTCCTGAAAAGATGTTACGTGTCATTAGATGCAACTGCCAGGCTGAATGTAGCACCATGAGATGCATATGCAAGAAGCACAACATTGAGTGCACTCCAGCTTGTGGAAACTGCAGGGGCTCTGGCTGCACAAACACTCCATGTGACAATGATGAGGATGATGACAACATTGTCGAGTTCTAACTTTAATACGCTTGATTTTTCTCAACATGTATAGTAGGGTGGTCCAAAAACAGCAAAAAAAGAAAAATAAAAATTCAGATGTTGTCTCCACAAGCCTTAAATTATTCCACTATGATTCAATAAAGCGCATAAAAAATTAAAGTTGATTGAAGGTGATTTAGAGGTCACTCCATATGATGACTTTTAGTTTCATGAGTTGGTTGAATTAGGGTATGGTCAGGTACAATTACGGGTACTTCTGGATGTCCGAGGTGGAAATGGAGTGCATTTTCGAACTCTATGGGGTCGATTTACTCAAAGAAATGACTGCACCGACGTTGAATTCACTACCATTTCGAAAATATGACCGAAAACAAGATTTATCATTACTGGAGTTGAGTAACTTATCCTACTCATTTCGACATTTTCTAATCTATAATTAATTTGTTGTCCGTCTAAACATTTCTTAGAGTAAATCGACCCCACTGAGTTCGAAAATGCAGTCCATTTTCACCGAGGAAGTTCAGAAGTGTATGGATTCGCATCTCACCATACCCTAATTTTTCAATCAATGGAATTACAAATGATTAGAATATTTCGTCTCATTTACCAAATACCACTATCATCTCCACCTCTATTGCTGTCTCCACTCCCGCCTGAACTTATTTCTCGCCAGCCCAACATCCAATGTTTTAGATTCAATGATTGACGAAAAATATGTTAGTTATTATTATACTAAATTATGGTATGGTGAGATGCGAATCCGTACACTTCTGAACTTCTGAGGTGAAAATGGACTGCATTTTCTAACTCATTGGGGTCGATTTACTCTAAGAAATGCTTAGACGGACAACAAATTAATTATAGATTAGAAAATATCGAAATGAGCAAGAAGCGAGATCATTTGGTATGAGTAACAATCAAAGCAGGCATCGCCATTCCGGGCCGTGGTGTGCTTCTCCCACGATCTGCCTTGCCGGATCCAGATGTTCTTCATTGAAGCTTCAAATACACAAATAAACAAATTACGACTGGTGAGATTCCGAGGGGAAACAGGAAAGCACGAACTTCCTTCAGACTGATTATCAGATTTCATTCCCGATTTCGACACTTATTTCATCCGGATGATATCCGATCCTTAAAACTGAAATAATATTTGGATGATCTTTATTATAAAACCAAGGTTGCACACTAAAAACTCGGCTCGCCGTCACACGATCCCCATGAAATTGCTGTGGCACTTAGCGGACTTGCCGAAAATGTTTGAGAAGTCTTGGCGTTCCATAGTACCACTTGCATTTTGCACAATGCGTATTTTTGTCATTCCCCGTGTACGGTCTGTCGTCTGCTACCAGCTATGTTGTACTGCTATCCCGTGCATGTGCACGGGTATCGCTAATATAGTTTAATTAGTCCGTGAGAGGAGATCGTGGAAAATCGTATCATTCAATGCATGAAATCACTCCAAGCTCCTAATTTGGAAACCACAGCACTTACAAAAGCGAAGTAAACAACGTTTCGTAGCGATGATGAACAAGCATTTAATATGAGTGAGGAAAGTGAAAAAAAAAACACCTTGTCGTTCATAAATGGTTGCGGCCTGTTCCAAGCTGAGGCATGGTTGAGTAGGCCAAAAAACATGGCGGCTTCAAACCCCATCGAGGTTACCAAGGAAACACCTCAAGACCCCATCAAGAGCGGTGACCGTGGCTAGCCTGATGAAGGATATAATTAAATACTAATGCCGTTAATTATCTTCAAAAGGTGTTTTAGTTTTCTCAACACACAATTTCACTCTTACACTTCCTTTGGATTTTCTTCGTGTTTGTGCAAAGCTTCAGGCTGCTTGGTTTCATGGTTTTGGAGTTATGGAGGAGAGAAACACACACACACACACACACACACACACACACACACACACACACACACACACACACGCTCACAATGACACACACACACACACACACACACACGCTCACAATGACACACACACGCACACACACACACACACACACACACACACACACACACACACACACACACGCTCACAATGACACACACACACACACACACACACACACGCTCACAATGACACACACACGCACACACACACACACACACACACACACACACACACACACACACACACACACACACACACACGCTCACAATGACACACACACACACACACACACGCACACACACTTATGGGCATCGATTGGTGGGGGACATGTCCCCCGCCCACTGTTTATCAAGGGGGGGACAAAATATCGATTGTCCCCCCCCCTCCACTTTTTCATTGAAGGTAAGTTACGTAACACAAAACGAGCTGCTCTAGTACAACCAGGCCAAGATGCTCGTCAAATACAAGAATAAATTTTTAAATCTCTATTAAAGTTCTATTGGTCTATTATAGTTCTATTAAAGATGATAGGTTAATAATTCACCATTGAGAATCCGTGCTTCCCAAGCCATGGTCTCCCACCGGCCAAGCGTCCATAGCGACGTCGCTTTTTGATCCTTCGATGTCAGCTTTTCCTATCATTACGAAGCAGAATTAGCCAAGCGTTGGATTGTTCACTCACTAACAGGGAACGTGACCTGGACATTTTGAGATATATTGGGACGTTTTCGGACTTTGTATCATCATTTTATGAGTGTTTAAAGAAATCACGGCTTCATGGCCCGGAGCGCCACGCCTCGGAAGTGTTAGGCCGCAACGGCTCGGGGCCCCTTTAGCGACCAAAAATGGTTTATTTCACCTTTCTAACTTATATCGCACTATACTTAAACAAAACATATGGGCACGCACTACACTTAAACAAAGGCACGCGGTTTCAAAGTTGTGTTTTTTGGGGGGTTTTTTTGCACGTACGGGCACGCACATATGGGCACACACTAGTGGAAATGATGAACGTATTTACAAATCAACAAACTATGTACAATAATTGGAAAGAAGAGAGTGCACGTCCGGACGGCAACAGATCTTAATCCCTCGTCTCCTGGTCTCGTGGTTTGTGAGAGGTAAAGAATTAGATAAATGTTCACATTACAACTGATTTTAGCTCATTCCTTTGGTGAACCCTTTTGATGGCATGCAAATCAAGAACACAATCTTTAACGACGACGCTAACTATGAACCAATAATATCATAATCATCTCACTCAACTTTAGCCCATTGGTTTATTAAATGCAGATTAAATAAAATGATGAATATTAATAATCCCAGGTAATAAAATACCAGTGTATCTGACCCTAACCAAAAGTAATAAAAGTAATAAGCATGGAGCCGGGAACTAAACGAGGAATGGAATGCTAAATTGGGAGCTCAGATGATAAATTAACAACTGAACTCGTATCGGCGCTCTTTTAGTAATACATGTGCTACGCAAAGCTTATCACATGTCAACATTGTGCCTGGAGGTATAGTGACCTCGCCAAAAGTATGTTGACCTTAAAAATGCCATGTTACACAAAAATAACCCTTATAATTCACATGTCAATATTTATTCAACTGAAATGTAATTCCCTTCTCGTTTCATAGAGGATATGGACATAAGAAAGTTTTTCGCGACAGCATCAAGTAGCACATCCCCGACCACTCTCCTGGAGCAATCAAGTTCCCAGTAAGAGGTGGACGATTCAAAGGAGAAGACAGCAGAAAAGGGTGCATGTGAGAGTACTCGGCCTAATTTACCAGATCAGACTTTTCAACCTCATGATGTCAGTTGTATCCCAGTCCAAATACTGCCAAACCGAAAGTTGAAGTTTCAACAACAGTGGTTCAAAGATTTTCCGTGGCTTCATTTTGATCAGAGCATCGGCGGTGTACTCTGTCACACCTGTACGGACGCTTCTCGTGAAAAACTTACCGAACTTGCCCGCTGTGCAGAAGACGCATTTGTCTCAAAGGGCTTTCGGAACTGGAAAAAAGGCTACAGAAAAATTCAGACAACACGATTGATCAAACGCACATAGGCTTGGCTCTGAAAATCTGAAATGTCGCAGAAGTCAACCTGGTGTCCATGTGCAGCTGAGCAGCAAACTGCTAGAAGAACAAAGATCTGCATGGTCAGCACTTCTGAAGATTATCACCTCACTGCAATATTTAGCCGAACAAAATTTTGCAATTCGTGGGAAGGATGCCTCTGATGGGAATTTCAAAATGCTCTTACAGTTGCAGGCCGAGGATGATGGAAACCTCAAGACGTGGCTGTCAAGGAAGACGACGTTCACAAGTGGAGAAATTGAGAACGATATTCTACAGTTGATGAGTCATGCCATCCTCAGAAATATCTGCAGTAACATGAATGAAATGTCCACTCAATTCGGATTCGTAACTGATGGAACACAAGATATTTAGGGTAATGAGCAGGAGTCGGTGTGTGTGCGCTATGTGACGGATTCCTTTGATGTTCAAGAAGATCTCATCAGCCTCCACCAAGTATCGTCAACAACAGGAGTATCACTTTGTAAGATGCTTCAGGATGTCCTAATTCGGTGTCAACTCCCTATTGAACACCTTAGAGCGCAGACTTACGATGGGGCAAGCAACATGTCCAGAAAGTACAAGGGCTGTCAAGCACAGCTAAAAAAAACTCCAACCGCTGGCCAATTATGTTCACTGTGGAGCTCATGTCACCCAACTCATTACATCCAAAGCCCTACAAGCTGCACCGTTCATAAGAGATGCCCTTGATTATGTCCAGGTTCTCAGCAACATCTACAACAACTCTGGAAAATTCAAGCATCTGTACTTGAATATCCACGCTGACGATGCTGACACTCCTTGCCCGACACGCCTGAGGCCAATTTGCCCGACGCGTTGGTTAACTCTTTCTCCTGCCTTGAAATCGATATTGGATAACTATGAAGTGGTACTGGATGCCCTTCACCAAGCAAGTGATGACTTTGGTACGAACACGGCATCGTGAGCCAACGGTATTCGAAGCTGTCTTTCATCAGGAAAGTGTGTTCTCGGTCTGTTTGCATCATTGCCCGTTCTCCAATCCCGAGAATACCTCAATAAGGCACTTCAGGGTTCACAAGTTACCATCTCTGGTATGCTTACTGCTGCAAAGGTAACTGCACAGAATCTCCAATCTCTCCGTACCGACCAGACGTTTAAGGAGGTTTACGAAGCAGCACAACAGAAGCTCCAGAAGTGCCAACTAGATCCAGTGACCCTCCCTCGTAAGCACAAGCTTCCGAAGAGACTTGATGGAGGCACGCAGGAATACACTGCCAATTCTGCAGAGGAGGTATACAGAGTTGAAATTTTCAAAGTCATCGACGGCGCATCCGAGAACTTGAACGAGAACTTCACATCAACCGACCTCATGGCGTATCCGGACTTGGGTGAAATGCTCCTGTCTGGGTCATTCAAACCACAAATAGTCTCATCAAATATCCCGAACTGTCGGATTCCCAAGACTCCCCGAGAGCAAGAACTTGGCTTCTTTCGTCACCAGTTCAGTGGTTCATCTGTTGAGGATTACCGGAAGATATTTGTAGACATGGCGCCGGAAGTCCGTCGAATGTTCCCACAGGTAGAACGTTTGCTTCGGCTTCTATTGGTTTCCCCAGCAAGTCCATGCGAAGCTGAACGGTCACTCAGCACACTCGGACGTATGAAGACTTGGTTACGTTCCACAATGACCCAACAACGCCTCAACCATCTCATGATCTGTCATGTTCACCGAGATCGTCTGACTGCACTTGACCCCCAAGACATTGCTACAAAGTTTTTAACTGGATCGGCAGACAAGAGGGTCCATATTTTTTGGCAAGTTTTAAGGTAAGTTGACCGTACTCGTGTAATATCAATTTCATGTATGTCAGTCTAGTTTTCTGATAAACAATTATATATATATATATATATATATACTGTAAAAATAAATGTATATGTATTTATTTGATGACACTATTTGATAAAAAGATGGTAAGATTAATTTAAGGGATTTGTGTGATCAGAAGACAGTTTGTCAACGAGCGTATAAAATCAAGAATTTGCAAGGGTGGACTTGCTGTGTCCACGCCGGCACGAAGTGGGCTTCGTGGTCTGGACATGCAATGTCCCCCCCACTTTTCAAAAGCAATCGACGCCCATGCACACACTTTAAGAAGCCATCGACGAACGTCCATCTTGTTTAGGGATCCTGAAATCATGAAAAGTAACCTCAGGTGGACGTTCTACAATCCCACTCTCGGAGAAACATTTTATATTTTCAAATAAAAAATACAAAAACACTTCATTTTAAACAATAAATCATTTTGTATTTTCTTCTTTGCATCTTGTGTTGATGAATTGTTGTGGTGTTGATGTGGTGCAGGTATCATGGGCTGAATGGCCTCCACCTGTGGCTGGGTTACTTGAGGCGACCTCCGTCGTCATGGTAACATGGTTCGGGCCCTTTATAATGTGCATGGAAGCCTGTGTTGGGCCGACTCCACGAGCACCCTCTGTCAATGGTAGGTGAAGAAGTTTGTGCTCCCTCACAATTACACAGGCTCAAACCCGAACACGGGGCGTCCTTTGTGTGATTGGAACAAAATTTAACTAACCATCGCTCTCCGACACAACACACACAGGCCCTCGGCACGGACATACACAGGCCCTCGGCACGGACATACACAGGCCCTCGGCACGGACAAACACAGGCCCTCGGCACGGACATACACAGGCCCTCGGCACGGACACACACAGGCCCTCGGCACGGACACACACAGGCCCTCGGCACGGACATACACAGGCCCGCCCACCGGATGCTCTGCCACGTCACTTCCCGAGCAACAACATCAACAGCATAACAACAAGCAAGGATTCCCCGAAATACAACCAGTAATATTGACGGAAAGTGTTGTGACATCAACAACCACACAACCCAACCAACTCAACTGGGTGACGTGTCGGGAGGAGCCGATCACCCTCATCAACGTGTACTGTGTGCAGATTGAAATAAGCACGGATTTCTGTGCTTCGTTGCACCAACCGACTTTTATTTACGGATGTTTTCGTTTACACATAAAAACATTATTTCACTTCAAGAAACAAGAGTCGGATTAAGAAGATTGGAAACAGTTTATAAAGCTTTGTGTTACCATGACAACAATACAAGGGGCGTGGCTTCGATCGTTTTTTTTTGAAGCTTTGTGACGTCATAGAGGAGGGTGAGAGGTACAACGCACAGTTCGTCGTCGTCCCAGTTCATGTGAAGATCGTCGTCGTGTTCGAAGCAGCCATGTGGCCTCTTATCAGACTAATCTTAGCGTTTTTCTACTCGAAGGAGGTCGAGACTCGCCATTTACATCGGCACAATCATGGACAGGTGTACGAGGCGTATTCACCCACCTGGACTGCAAACTTAACTCATCAGGTAAGTGGGAAGGAGAAGAGTTTGTGGTTTAAACGATGACTCGAGTAACATATCAATTTGATGACGACAGTATGTAGAGCAAGAGGAGGTTCAAAAGAGGAGAGCAGGTGATGAGACATTTTCACATCGTGATCATCCCGTGATGGATCATCTCAGGAAGTTTAATGTGGGAGTGAACTCGTCCACTTATCATCCATTGTCTCGACACAAGAGATCCCGACCACAAACCGTGTGTTCCATTGTTATAGGAAGGGGATTCCACGAGAGAACACCGCTCTGTTTGAAGGGATGTAAAGCCGGCTGTTCGGTGTGGAAACACTCGATTGTAATGGCGAAACAACTCGTAGCAACCCTGAGGTTCTTCAAGACCTCGAAGTTCATAATCTCTGCTCATCATCATGGAAATGTGACCTTTATTGTTGTCGACCTTGAACATCAAGGTGCTGTCTGACCATGAGGATGTTCCCTTGTCCGAGTTCACTGTCGACATTTGGACAGGTTTGTTTTCTGTACCAACACTGCTCGTGTCCGTATGCTCACAGATCGTCCGGAACAACGATCCACGACGGGTTCAAGTACAAGTGGACCGTGTGGAATTTTTTGAAACTGGAGTCCTCCTGATCCTCAACACGTTGATCCTCATCAGGGTTTGGAAGGCGTGGAAACATGCCCGGTCATTGGGGAGGAACAAAAGGAAAAAGTGTATTCATCTCTGGTAAGGAACCATTTGTTTCCCTTCTCTTTTTAATGAGTTAATTAAAGGAAGAAAGAAAGGTCTTCACACTGTTTGTTGAAATGACATAATTTAGCTTCCTCTGATGTCCACCCAACCCCACCAGTCCTCTCCCCACCTCACCAGTCCTCTCCCCACCCCACCAGTCCTCTCCCCACCCCACCAGTCCTCTCCCCACCCCACCAGTCCTCTCCCCACCACACCAGTCCTCTTCCGAACCCAACAGTCCTCTCCCCACTACACCAGTCCTCTCCCTACCAAACCAGTCCTCTCCCCACCCCTCCTCTCGCCACCCCACCAGTCCTCTCCCCACCCTCCTCTCGCCATCCTACCAATTCTCTCCCCACCCCACCAGTCCTCTCCCCACCCCACCAGTCCTCTCCCCACCCCACCAGTCCTCTCCCCACCCCTCCTCTCCCCACCCCACCAGTTCTCTCCCCACCCGACCAGTCCTCTCCCCTCATCTCCTTTCCTCCCATCCCCTCTCCTCCCCTCCCCTCCCATCCCCTCTCCCCCCCCTCCCCTCCCATCCCCTCTCCTCCTTGAGGCCGTCTCTCAGAGGAAAGGGGGATTGGAACGGCGTGCCATTGGTCCTGCTTGCCAGTAGCTCGCACTGATTGGTTGTAAGTCCGTGACGCGGATTGGACGATCACGGATGCTCAAGTGGTGTTTATGAAGGGAGAAAGGGGAGAGGAGGGTTTGGGGTTCTTCTGGGGACTTGACCTGAGACCACAGGTGTTACAGATTGTACTTGTTACACTCCTGCTAAGTGGACCCCCTCCCCCCCAGTAAACAGTTCTCGCCCCAAAATGACTGAATTTGTCGGACATTGTGAATAACTGTGTGGAAATCATTTGTTCAAGTCATAAAAAACATTTTAATAGAATAACAAAGGATGTCGGGATGGTGTGCCAAAGTGTGTAAACATGTTCGAGATGGTCACAATAAATCATCACGTGAAACCATCTCCACATCTTTCTTTGAATAATGATTGTGTCTTCAAATGACACTCACGCTCTCAATTTTGATTAATAATCACACAAACACGTGCATGTGTGTTAGTGTGTGTGTATATTGTTACGAATTCTGGCCCGCCTGACGTGCGATCGGCCGCGTACCTCTCATGGCAGCCGCGTCGCCCACCGGACAGACAATTCAGTCGTGACCCTCCTGGAACTACCGCCAGGAGCCAGTCATGGGTGGCGGTTTAACCTCACCACAAACCAGTCCGCATTCTACCCGCGTGAAATAGGGTGAATCGCCGAATGTCGATATACCTAAATACCCGCGCGGGTAACCTACCGAGGGGTTGGACCACGCCGCAGGTCGGCTTAGGACATGAACCGCTTAAGCGGTTCGTTCCGTGCTACAGGGATAGCCGAGCGGTGTTATCGCCGACCTCGACGGTTCCAATTCTTCTTTACTCGGGTGTTCAAAACCCACTACTCATTCCACGATGCAAGATGGCACTTTCAATGTGGTGAAAGGAGGACGTGACGAACGGGAAACGTTGCACACAAGGACATTTATTCAAGAAACCACGTATATACAGCCAAGGCAGTCATGTAATTTACAGGCAAGGAACAGAAAACAAAAGCAATACAACCAAAAGCAATACGACTATAATGAGAATGTACATGCACTTAACAGTTGTTACGAAACAGGACACGGCGCCACAGCATGCATACAAAAACAACAGGAAAACCCTCCCCATAGGCAGGGAGGTAGACTGGGTTCGTAAACCTTTATGGTCGTGGGCTGTGGATGACCGAAAAGGCACGGGAGACCGTGCTGGTTACCTGCCCCATCGAGGTGTGACGGTGGGCAGGTTGCGACGCCTTGTTCCCACGGCAGCTGGCGAAGCCGCGCCTGCTCTCGGGCCTTTGCGATGATGTGGTCGGTGAGTTCTCTCCGGCGTCCCTCGCCAGACGCGCAGATTCGCACCACACAGCCGGCAGGGCTGCGCCTCCTGTCTGCGTCTCCGAGGTGTCGCCCGGACTCGCCACCGGCCCGCGCCTTCACCGACAGGTCACCCAACGCCAAGACGAGAGAGCCTGACCTCGACCACCAAGAGAGAGCTCGAAGATGAAGCGAGAGGATGACGTCCACCAAGACAGCGAGTATAATCCAACACGACCCCGACAGAGAGAGTGAGCCTCGCGCGCGGTCCGCCTTATATAGTGCGGGGCTCCTCCCTTCGCTCCTCCCCGTTTTCGGCTCCACCTTCCTTCGAGAAGGTTCCCGAAAAGGGGCGTTCCCTCACCCTGACCGCCTCACACTGTGCATCCACCAATCGGCGGTGAGCTGGCCTCCCCCTTTCCTTCACACCAAGTGCGGGGAAAATAGGCGGGAAAAAACCCCACAGGCCTCACAAGAGCTTTTGTTCTGCCAATCCTTCTCGGACAGTTTCCGACTTGGAAACCGTCTTACCGTGGTCCGCGGAGGATGGCATTCGTAAGCGGGCGTAGTGGCGAAGATGGTGGTGATTGTTGTGGGGGTGGTGTGAGCGTGGTGGGCGTTGTGGCGTAGTTGGTGGCGGTTGTTGTTTGCGTGGAGGTTTGTTGCAATGGTGGCTCAAAATAACTATAGATAAAGAAAAACGGCTATCTCAAAGAGTCGCAGCCCGGTGAACACGAAGAAACCTCTTGAAACAATGGTGGGGACCTATCTGCACATAAACTTAGCGTCATAAGTGATCGAAGGAACCTTTATGGTGTATTGCGAATTTCCACAGCCGTACCAATATGTATGTGTGTGTCTGCGTGTATATTTGCATGTGTGTGTGTATATGTATGTGTGTGTCTGTGTGTATATCTGTGTGTGTATATGTATGTGTGTGTATATTTGTGTGCGTGTGTGTGTGTGTGTGTATATGTGTGTGTGTGTCTGTGTGTATATCTGTGTGTGTATATGTATGTGTGTGTATATTTGTGTGCGTGTGTGTGTGTGTGTATATGTATGTGTGTGTATATTTGTGTGCGTGTGTGTGTGTGTGTGTGTGTGTGTATATGTGTGTATGTATGTGTGTGTCTGTGTGCATGTATATTTGTGTGTGTGTGTGCGTGTGTGTGTGTGTGTGTGTGTGTGTGTGTGTATATGTGTGTGTATGTATGTGTGTGTCTGTGTGCATGTATATTTGTGTGTGTGTGTGCGTGTATATGTGTGCGTGTGTGTGTGTGTGTGTGTGTGTGTGTGTGTGTGTGTGTGTGTGTGTGTGTGTGTGTGTGTGTGTGTGTGTGTGTGTGTGTGTGTGTGTGTACACACATATAATATGTGCAGTGTGTCATGGAAAATCACGTTTCAGTCATGTATAATATGTGCATAATTCGTGTGTATTCTTGTTCATCTCATCTTCCCTTAATAAGGGGTGAGGTCCAATGTCACCAAGCTGCTGCCCTGCTTCACCACGATACTCCTCCACTTCCCTCGATCCTCGACCAACTCTCTCCACTCTCCAAGCACCCTCAACTTACTGAAATCCCTCCTCACACAATCCTCCCAGCTCAACTACAGTCGACCTCTTCTCCTCCTACGTTGCTCCCTCAACCTATCCACTCTCTTTGACATTGTCTCTTCTTCCATCCACACCAAGTGTCCAGCCTATCTCTCCATCATGCTCATCTGCACACAAATCTCCTCCCTCAGTTCATCTATCCACTTTTCACTCCTGCAATCCTCCTCCTGACACAGTTATTCTTGCTGACTGGCAGCCTCTTTTGTCTCTCTGTCACTGCCACCATTTCCAGACTGTAAAGGTCGGCCTATGTCACACATAACTTCTGAACCTTCCCTTTCAATTTCCTTGACCTCTTTCTATCTGCATTGCTCCCTCCACCCTCCTGCATGCATTCACCCCCCTCCCCACCACCACTGCTGAATCCTCCTCCTCACCTCTTCCTCTGATTTACCATTCCCGGTCACTGTTCCTCCCAGATACTAAAACCTATTTCTCTGTCTGATCTCCTTCCCCTCTAATCTGATAGTCATTTATTTTTCTCTGCTGCCCGACCCACACCACCTCAGTCTTCTTCATACTCATCTTCAGCCCATGCTTCCCAAATACCTTCTTTCACTCCCCCAGGACTTCCTGCATCTCTATGCGTACTCTCCACCACAACAGTCAAATCCTCCACCAACGACAACCTCCCAAGAATATCCCTCATGTTTCCCTTTCTGTTTACCAGCTCCATCACCATGATAATGACGACTGGGCTGAGAAAGCTTTGCTGCCTCAAACCAATGTTCACACTCAACTCTCCAGACATCTGACGACAAACCAAAACTCTTCCCTTCGTTCCCTTGTACATTCCTTCCACCAACTTAACTTTTGCTTCCAGCACTCCCATCCATCTCCGTGTCGTCATCACCATCTCTCTCGGGAAAGTGTCGTTGGTCTTCTCCAGGTCCACCAATCCCAATGCCATTTCACCTTGCACCTCCAACCTCTTCCACACCAGCTCTCTCAGCATGAACATCCCATTCATCAGCCCCTCCCCTTTCGAAACCCGTGCTGCTCCTCTCTGATCTCCATCTTGTGGAAGCAATTTTCGCCACCTCAAGACAGAAAAAACTTTCGTTCAATTCAAGCTTTTAATGCTTCGCCTCTCAACGATGTTGTGAGCGGAAGACAATTCTACATAGAATATTGAGTGTATATGTACAGTTTTACCAGGGTACTTCGAGACAACAGATGGAACTTTGTGGACTTTAAATTACAACATAAAAGGATAATTGGTCTGTTTTAGATATGGGGGGGGGGAGATTTCTTGTTGCTGCCTTAGATGGTCACCAGACAGAAAAGGTTTAACAAGGTTGTTTACAACTACATCAGCAAAATGTGTGTATTATGCTCTTTACTAGTTTTCTTAGCAAATATTTATTAAATTCTTTCTCAAATCACAAAACGAAGTTAATTTTCAATTTTTACATTATTATAAATTCAATTCATATTTCAGTTTCCACAACCTCCACACTCTTCATTGTCCTCCCTTCCAGAATACTCTCCAGCACCTTCATGACATGATTTAAGAGTGCAACACCCCTGTACTTCCCGGATCTTGAACATCTCCCTTCCCCTGCCATTTCGGCACAATTAACCCTGTCCTCTAATCCTCCAAAACCTCTCTCTTACATCCATTCAACATCCTCCTTGTGCAACTGATCCAACTTCTCCTGCTGAAATTATCATCTCTGGACAGACCTCATAACTGCCTGGCACTCTATACTTCTTCATCCTCTCCAATGCTGTCCACACCTCCTCCTCGATGATCTCCACCAACTCCACTTTCCCCACTATATAACAGGAGCTGCAGATTGCCGTTGCTTCCTCCCCAGTTCAACAGCTCTTTGAAATATCCTTTCCACACCTTCAATACTGCCCCACTCTCTGTCAAAAGCCTCCCGCCACCATCCAAAATCACCACCCCCACCACCTCCCCCATCATGTCATCACTATCCCCATCCCTGTAACGATCCAATTGATAGATCATCTTCTTCCCACCCTCCTCTTCAAACTTATTGTACACCTCTTTCATATTCCTTGCCTTATCCACAGCTCTCGTTGCTGCTCTCTTCTTTTACCAAAAAAGGTGCAGCAACTTTACACCTGGTTGCCTCCCTCTATCCTTTATTTTCTCCATCCTGTTCCAAACCTCCTTCCATTCACCAACTGCCTTCGCTACTTCTTCCGTCCACCATTCTCGGTTTCTATCCCTCAACGATGCACCTTCTCCTGACGTCCTTCCATACAAAACATCCTCAATTCCCCTAAATGCCTCTCCATACTTCTTCCACATCTTCTGCTTCTCCGCTAAGTTGCTCATACCTGGCCTTCATCCTCTCCTTGTACTCTACTAAGACGTTGTCCCGACACTTCCCCACCTAATAATCTTCCAAAGTCGACAAACTGGATACAATATTGTTGTGCACCGGCTCGCGACTGAAAATGCCATGAAACACAAACGAAAAAGAAGACGAACACCTGGTCCCACATCTGAAGAATAATTGTTCACAATAGCTAGTCTAATAATGGAGCACCCACCTCAAATAAGTTTGTGCACAAACTTACGTGCGCTCAACAGTAGGCTGGGGGCAGTCATGTGACCCTCAAGAATGGCGGACAAGTTTCCAGTCAGCGTCATTGTTCAAGTACAGCAGAAGAGGTGGACAGACGAGGGACCGGTCCAGGACTGGGTGCAAACAGTCTGGAGTAGTAGACCAGATGGGGGTCTCTCCCGACGATGGGGCATGTTAGTCCTGGATACGTTCAGCTGTCACAACACCGACGACACCAAAGCGCTGCTCCCTCTGACCAACACCGATCTCGTCATCATCCCAGGTGGGATAACTACTCCTGCAGCCCATTGATGTGTCCATCAATAAGCCGTTCAAGGACCAACTACGTCGCTGCTGGTCTGACTGTATAATGAGTGCGGAGAAGACTAACACCAAGAGCGGGAGGATGAGAAAGGTCAACCTTCCGATGATCTTGAGCTGGATTGTCAAGGTGTGGGAGGAGATACCGTCGGACATCATCAACCCAGCATTTCTGAAATCTTACATCTCCAACAACATGGACGGCACAGAGGAGGACATCATTTGGGAGGAGGAGACTGCAAATGATGGTGACAGCGACATGGATAGTGACGGGGACTTCCTCCACCTGATTTAAGTCGATAAGTGCCGTCTTCGCTGAGGAAAGCATTGACAAGGATTTCCTCGCGTTTAGCTGAAAAGCTTCATCAAACCCAAACGGCCCTTTTCAGGGCCACAAATCCACAAGAAATGTGTATGATACCGGAATGAATCCCTTTTATTCCATTTTCTCAGAACAAAAAAAAATCCTCTTTGTAATATTAAAAAATAAAATATAAAAATTAAATCTTGGTTCTCTTTCTCTTTCTCTTTCTCTTTCTCTTTCTCTTTCTCTTTCTCTTTCTCTTTCTCTTTCTCTCTCTTTCTCTCTCTTTCTTTCTCTCTTTCTTTCTCTCTTTCTCTCTCTTTCTCTCTCTTTCTCTCTCTTTCTCTCTTTCTCTCTCTTTCTGTCTCTTTCTCTCTCTTTCTCTTTTTCTCTCTCTTTCTCTCTCTTTCTCTCTTTCTCTCTCTTTCTCTCTCTTTCTCTCTCTTTCTCTCTCTTTCTCTCTCTTTCTCTCTCTTTCTCTCTCTTTCTCTCTTTTTCTCTCTTTCTCTCTCTTTCTCTCTCTTTCTCTCTCTTTCTCTCTCTTTCTCTCTCTTTCTCTCTCTTTCTCTCTCTTTCTCTCTTTCTCTCTTTCTCTCTCTCTTTCTCTTTCTCTTTCTCTCTCTCTCTCTCTCTCTCTGTGTCTCTCTCTCTCTCTCTCTCTCTCTCTCTCTCTCTCTCTCTCTCTCTCTCTCTCTCTCTCTCTCTCTCTCTCTCTCTCTCTCTCTCTCTCTCTCTCTCTCTCTCTCTCTCTCTTTCTCTCTCTCTTTCTCTCTCTCTTTCTCTCTCTTTCTCTCTCTTTTTCTCTCTCTTTTTCTCTCTCTTTTTCTCTCACTTTCTCTCTCTATCTCTCTCTCTCTTTTCGCCTTCTTGAAAATGAGAATAAGACAGTGGAACTAGATTAAACGGACATGGGAGGGAGCATGCTGACACCTCCATCACTTTGTTCCACACAAAGCTAATGTACAAACGGATTTAGATCTCGATCAGAAAATAAAATGATTAATACATTCCTTTCCTTTGAGGGTGAAAAACATGGGTATGGTGAATGCACCGGAAAAGTTTATTTATTTATTCATTTATGAGGGTGAAAAACACAGGTGCGTCGAAGACTCGGCCACGGTTTATGCATCGGAAAATACGGTAAATACAAACACGATTCAATCACAAATGTTTGAATGTTCCATGTGTGTGTGTGTGTGCACCTGCTGCCACCGCCAGTCATCATCTCCCTTTGCAAGTCTCTTTGACTGAACGGAGACTTCCCTGGTCTCGAAGCACCCATGTTCACCCCAGCAAGGAACCATGACTCATGGACAAAGCAGTCTCCTTATCCTTGGTGCGTTTCCACCTCCACCTCCGAGGGTTCGTCCGACCCCACAGGGGGACATCCCCATCTGCCCAGACACAGTATGTCACTGCCACCACTGGCCATCTCCATCCGTGGTCCCACCGAAGCGTGGTCCCATCCGTCCATGGTGGCAGGGAGTTGCACCATGGATCAGAGTTGCCAAAAGGGAGTCGACGAAGCGAACCAAGCCTCACTACGAAACCGCATCCAAATCTGATATATTCAGCGTGGTTCTCGACCCCACTGAGACTCAGTCCCACCTTCAACATGATGGAGTCGATAATGCCCTCCGAGTTGCATGGCCAAGGCCGCATCCCAATCACATGTCGATCGGCACAACAATGTGCGCACGTGTACAGCCCTCGGCCTCATAAAAGCCACCGCAGCTGCAGGCCTCGGCCACATTGCAAACACATGTCTAATGGCGCAACACCGGATACCACGTGCTCGGTCTTTTTCCCACATAAATTGCTGCACTCATCACGGTCTACGCTCCTATTGATGATGTTATTCGGCGCGCTCTTCGCTCCCATCAGTCTTCGATAAAGTCTTTGTCCGTTTTATGTTTTGGTTTCATCATCGCACTCCCATCCTTTTTAACCTTGTTTATGTTACACATGCAGGATCAATGTTTTATTTCCCATAACAATGCAACACACATGGAGCATGCTTTTCTTCCTTTCCAAAATCATGAACTGACAAGCAATGTCTTTTATTTTTTGCAGTTTTCAATGTTTCCAGAAACTTGAACAGAAAAACAAAGGAAAGAAAGAGCCGCCATTGCTCAAGGAGCTTCAACAAAAGGAAGTGCATGTGCAGTGTCATACAGATGTTGGTGTGGTGGTACAGAAAGTAGGACAGATGCAGGAATTAAAGGATGAGTCAATATATCAGGAGAAAGCACAAAGAATATCTGAGATAAATCTACTGGAACAAGAAATCTGTAAGGGGGAAAACAATGTGCGTATTGAGGAACGAGAGGTTTCTCAAAGTGAAGAAGAAGAAGAAGAGCAAAGAAAAACAAAGAAAGAACAGAGACAAAGGGAAGATGATTTGATCGATAAAGAGGAAGATGAGATGAGTGAAAGAAAAGAAGAGAGGGTGATGGACCATGAACATGAAAAACCTTTTGAGGAATTTGATGTGACCAAAGTGGAAGAACATGAAAATGTTGCTGCAGAGAAGGAAGAAGAAAGTGTCGCTGTGGAGACAGAAGACAGTGTCACTGTGGAGACAGAAGACAGTGTCACTGTGGAGACAGAAGACAGTGTCGCTGTGGAGACAGAAGTCAGTGTCACTGTGGAGACAGAAGACAGTGTCACTGTGGAGACAGAAGTCAGTGTTGTTGTGGAGACAGAAGACAGTGTCGCTGTGGAGACAGAAGACAGTGTCACTGTGGAGACAGAAGACAGTGTCGCTGTGGAGACAGAAGACAGTGTCACTGTGGAGACAGAAGACAGTGTCACTGTGGAGACAGAAGACAGTGTCACTGTGGAAGAGACAGAAGCCAGTGTCGCTGTGGAGACAGAAGACAGTGTCGCTGTGGAGACAGAAGACAGTGTCGCTGTGGAAGAGACAGAAGCCAGTGTCACTGTGGAGACAGAAGACAGTGTCACTGTGGAGACAGAAGACAGTGTCACTGTGGAGACAGAAGACAGTTTCGCTGTGGAGACAGAAGACAGTGTCGCTGTGGAAGAGACAGAAGTCAGTGTCGCAGTGGAGACAGAAGACAGTGTCACTGTGGAGACAGAAGACAGTGTCGCTGTGGAGACAGAAGACAGTGTCACTGTGGAGACAGAAGACAGTGTCGCTGTGGAGACAGAAGACAGTGTCGCTGTGGAGACAGAAGACAGTGTCCCTGTGGAGACAGAAGACAGTGTCGCTGTGGAAGAGACAGAAGCCAGTGTCGCTGTGGAGACAGAAGACAATGTCGCTGTGGAGACAGAAGACAGTGTCGCTGTGGAGACAGAAGACAGTGTCGCTGTGGAGACAGAAGACAGTGTCGCTGTGGAAGAGACAGAAGCCAGTGTCACTGTGGAGACAGAAGACCGTGTCACTGTGGAGACAGAAGACAGTGTCGCTGTGGAGACAGAAGACAGTGTCACTGTGGAGACAGAAGACAGTGTCACTGTGGAAGAGACAGAAGCCAGTGTCGCTGTGGAGACAGAAGACAATGTCGCTGTGGAGACAGAAGACAGTGTCGCTGTGGAGACAGAAGACAGTGTCGCTGTGGAGACAGAAGACAGTGTCGCTGTGGAAGAGACAGAAGCCAGTGTCACTGTGGAGACAGAAGACCGTGTCACTGTGGAGACAGAAGACAGTGTCACTGTGGAGACAGAAGACAGTGTCGCTGTGGAAGAGACAGAAGTCAGTGTCGCAGTGGAGACAGAAGACAGTGTCACTGTGGAGACAGAAGACAGTGTCGCTGTGGAGACAGAAGACAGTGTCACTGTGGAGACAGAAGACAGTGTCGCTGTGGAAGAGACAGTAGTCAGTGTCGCTGTGGAGACAGAAGTCAGTGTCGCTATGGAGACAGAAGACAGTGTCACTGTGGAGACAGAAGACAGTGTCGCTGTGGAAGAGACAGTAGTCAGTGTCACTGTGGAGACAGAAGACAGTGTCGCTGTGGAGACAGAAGACAGTGTCACTGTGGAGACAGAAGACAGTGTCGCTGTGGAAGAGACAGTAGTCAGTGTCGCTGTGGAGACAGTAGTCAGTGTCACTGTGGAGACAGAAGTCAGTGTCGCTATGGAGGAGACAGACAACAATGTATCTGTGAAGGAGAAAGAAGAAAGTGTCGCTGCAGAGAAGACAGAAGAAAGTGTGGTTGTGGAGGAGAAAGAAGAAAGTGTCACTTTGGAATTGAAAGAAGACAGTGTCGCTCTGGAGGAGAAAGATGAAAGTATCGCTGCAGAGGAGACAGAAGAATGTGTTGTTGAACAGTTGCTGGAAAAAAAAGAAAAGCTCTTCCTCAAGAAACAAAGGAAGAAGCAAAGACAAGGAGCAAACAAAATTGCTGGATCTGAACAGAAACCCCACAGTGTTGTCAGGGTACATCAACAGCAACAGAAACCTCACTGTGATGACTGGCTGCAGCAGCAGCAGCAGCAGCAACAACAACAGAAACAGCAGCAACATCAACAACCGAAACAGCACTTTGATAAGAAGTTCCAGAAGGAACAGAAGCCTTGCCGTGATGACTGGCGGGATCAACATCAACAACAGAAACAGCATCAACATCAACAACAGGAACAGCACTTTGATAAGAGGTTCCAGAAGGAACAGAAGCCTTGCCATGATGACTGGCAGGATCAACATCAACAACAGAAACAGCAGCAACATCAACAACAGGAACAGCACTTTGATCACAGGTTCCAGCAGGAACAGAAGCCTCGCCGTGATGACTGGCAGCATCAACGTCAACAACAGAATCGGCAGCAACATCAACAACAGAAACAACACTTTAAGTTGTTCCAGCGGGAACAGAGGCCTCACTGTAAGCACGGACAGCAACAGCAACAGCAGCAGCAGCAGCAGCAGCAGCAGCAGCAGCAGCAGCAGCAGCCGCAGCAGCAGCAGCAACAGCAGCAGCATGATGGTGTTGAGGAGCCACATCATATTCAGGAAGTTCAACAGGTAAACACTCTTCAGTCCTTTGGAGAAGTTGGGGGTGAACATATTGGGTACAAACATAGCCAACCCCAAGATGGAGACGTCAAGTTGAAAGGCATTTTGGCACTTCATCTTCTGTAGACATTGCTGTTAATGTTTCATTCAATGAAAAACATCCTTATTTGTCGAGATCATTGTAATTATCACTTTGGAGGGAAAGGTAACTCATTGCATGGTCATTGCCATGGAGGATAAAAAACAAGAACTCTTAATTCCCTTCGATTGGATTATGTCACCAAATTCAACTTTTCATCGATTACTTGTTCCATCACTGCATTTCCTTCTGTACTCTTTCCTGAATGAGGTTTCATCATTTAATCTTTCATTTTTCTATTTTTTCAAAGGTCCCTCGGAAGCGGTGCGGATTCCCTCCTCCACCACCTCACATGAAGCGATATCGTTCAGAACGTAAGTTTCCAAGATTCTTGCCTTACATGACAAATTATTCCAAACTTTGTTTGAACTCCACGTTCTTCACCTGCACCGTGTGCCTTTTTTTGTGCGTCACAAGTGTTGAGAACAGACAAATGTTTTGCTGCACTCTGAGCCAGACAAGCCCAAAATAAATCTTCCAATTGGTGGAAGTCTGGCATGACTTAAACTCTTAAAGTATCCACACATGTCATTGTGTACACCTGGATGATCATTCAAATGAATTGTTTGAAAAACCAAATTTTTTACAATCCCACTTTCTCTCAGCTTGGGGTGACTCGAGCTGCCTCCCAAGAAGCATTTCATCATGGTTCAGGGAGAGGGAGGAGCAGAGAGAGATATCGATACAGATATGGATAGATAGATCTCTATTCCAGGATTGTGGTGAAAAGCATGATAATGATTGAGATTATGATGACAGTGCGATTGAATGATTTTAACTTGCTTTTGTTGATGTGTGCGCAACAGAGGAAGAAGTCATATTTATGGCCGCTGGAGCAGAGGATGAGATGTTTGGTAGTGAATCCATCATCACTCCCAAGTGCTCCAGGAATGCAAGACGAAGACAGAGACTCTTACAGATGGCTGATCCAAGTTGTTTCCAATAAAAAAACAGTCTCCAGAATTTCAGGTAATGTTTACACTCGAAGGACTTTATTTAATATAGAATTGACACATTTTTTGAGTCCAAGTTTTTAAATCTGTCACTTCCTTGTTTAAAATAGCATGACAAGAACTTAATAATACTCAGTGAAGAGACTTTAATAATTCAATTAAATACATCAGGCAGGTGAGGTCTCTCACTGATCTGTGCAATCAATGCCAATCATGTCTGTCACACATGAAGGGAACTGTATCCATTGACTCTCAGTGTTTGCTGCAGTTATCACGTGTGACTTCATTATTGTGCAAACACATTGACACTCCAACGATATTTTTCACTTTTTCCTCCTTCCCTTCAGCTCCTGCCATCATCTGGATTAACTTCGAATATTCATCCAAGAAATATCTGACCTTAGCTCTGACCACAATCTTCTCCACCTCATCAACTCAGATTTCTTTCATCAAAAATCCCATTCGTTTTTTTTACAACAAACCTTTATCGTTCCTTTTGGCTCTCATTCGATCCTCGACAAGGTATACAAAAAAAAAAAAACATGATTCACTTGTACCAGCTTCCCAAACTCATCTGCAGATTCCATCAGAAGAACTTCACTCAAGCTATACTACAAATACTGCACAAAATGAGCTTTACTGTTACAATCATTTGAAATTATTGTGCCTGAAGGCAGCAGAAACTCCCCAACATCAAGAGGCAAGACGAGAAGCAAACAGCAGCAAAGACTGCAATCTGCCCCCCCCCATACTTGCGATCTCAGTCATTGAGCTGTACTTCAGTTGGTTTTCCATACAATCTGGTTCAGGAGGACACAGTTCATGCCTATGAAACCTTTGTCGCTCCTGTGTGAAGCGGGACCATCGCCGTAAAATACAAAACACACAGGAAATGGCGCAATGTGTTGAGGCGCGGCGGTGATGGTCACGTTTAACCCTCGACCAGTCAAAGATCCCCGGGGGGTTAAATATCAAAGCAAGGTCAACTTTGGTATTCTTTGCTTTTATTTTATCAAAGCGACCAGTCTTATTTGTTCTCTCCAACATGTGTCTTTTTCTTGCCCTCCCCCCCCCCACCCTACCTTTCGTCTTCCCGTAAGTGAAGCGATGGGTGGTATTTGCTAGTCCTGAAGTAAAACGGCAATGTATTCTAAAAATAGAGAAATGTTGGTTACAATGCCATGTCATACACACTTCGACATCCCAGTTATAATGAGGTTTACAAAGAACGGCATAAAACAGTCTCATGAGGGAGAAAAGTATCCACTTGGTGGGGATAATGAGGTATCAGCAAATAAAATAATTTGATATTAATAAAATCAACAACAGTTTTGCCAATGTATATACAAGTAGATAATTATCCGTCCCATGGACAGGTGGCATTGATGGTGGTGGCGGTCTCTTCTGTGGTTGGCACGTGATAGCACTGGACCAATCATGTTCAGTGATGTACCTCGGGCTGCAGAGCCAATACTCGGCGCCCGCGCTTTCACTTTTTAACTCCCCTAATTTTTGATCATTCGCTTGTGATCGTGAGCTGAAAAGTGTGGCTCGTACGGTGGATATGCTGATTCTGGCTCACTTTCCCCCATGTTAATGAATGGGGGATTCTCAGCGATTCATATGTTTTTCCCTAAAAAATGAACCCCCTTTTTTATCCCAACCTGTTTAATTCTCTGCTGTTGAAATATCTAAAACATGTAAGTGAATGGAGATGTTAATAGCCTCCCCTTTTAACCTCGGAGCACTTTTTTTCAAATAACCAATGCATATTGTTTAGCTCACTCATTGAACCTATAAATATTTGTTCATTCTCAAATTCCACAAAATATTGATTTCGGAACTCTTTCTAAGTTAAAACATTAGTGTTGTGTTGTTTAAAAATGAATATGAACTTGTTTTGTTTGTGTTATTTGAGGTCTGAAAACACTGAATCTTTGTTGTTATTTTGACCAGTTGTCATTTTCTGCAAATAAATGCTCCAAATGACAATATTTTTATTCGGAATTTGGGAGAAATGTTGTCAGTAGTTTATAGAATAAAACAAAAGTGTTCATTTTACTCAAACACATACCTATAAATAGTAAAACCAGAAAAACTGATCATTTTGCAGTGGTCTGTTAATTTTTTCCAGAGCTGTAGATTTCATTATTTATTTTTTACTCTTCTTTTCATCCTCAAATTGTAAGACCTACAAACATGCATCCCCTCTCCCGCACCATAAATTTGTTTGGGGAAGGTGTCACAAGAGGATCGAGGAAAACTGAAAATGACATCACAAACAGCATTTGTTTAAGTTCCACGACAGCATGGTTTCCATGGAGATCACTACGTTAAGTGGTGACGACATTGCTTGTTTGAGTGCTTTGAAGGAAGCAAGCCACCTGGCAAGCGATATCAAGCTGCTTACTAACGGAACACACCCCTGGTGTTCATGTCACACTTTTTAAATTTAGGGGATACATGTCGAGACTCCATATTGTACTGGAGTTGGCATGACACCCACAAAACACCCAAAGAGTCTTCCTTGCGTTGGATGTTAGCGTTACATCCAAAAAAAACACCCAAATAGTCTTCCTAACAATGGGTGTTCGTGTTACATCCAAAAAAACATCAGCAATTGTTGCTTGAGGCTTGGAAGGTGAAGGCCAAGGAGATGGTCAAACCAGTAAAGAAAATGACGTTCCAAGTTCCAACGATGTGTTCTGGTGTCATGGAGATCACATAAAGTACTGATGTTGGAAGGAATGAGGAGGAGGAGGAGGAGGAGGAGGAGGAGCTAAGTGGGGAGGAGGAATGCAAATGACAGATTTGGTGCTGTGGCACCAATGATGTGCTGTGGCACCAATGATGAGCTGTGGCACCAATGATGTGCTGTGGCAGAGGTGATATTGAAGCCTCATTGTAACAAATGACAGTTCTCTGGTGGTGAAGAATAAAAAACCAACACAAAACAATCTGCTTATAAATGTGTGAATAATGGGATGGTGAAATCAGAAAGGAGGAAAAATGGCCAGCAGACAACACCGACCCATACCCTAATTTTTCAATCAATGGAATTACAAACTATTAGAATATTTCGTCTCATTTACCAAATACCACTATCATCTCCGCCTCTATTGCTCTCTCCACTCCCGCCTGAACTTATTTCTCGCCAGCCCAACATCCAATGTTTTAGATTCAATGATTGACGAAAAATATGTTAGTTATTATTGTTAAATTATGGAATGGTGAGATGCGAATCCGTACACTTCTGAACTTCCGAGGTGAAAATGGACTGCATTTTCTAACTCATTGGGGTCGATTTACTCCAAGAAATGTTTAGACGGACAACAAATTAATTATAGATTAGAAAATATCGAAATGAGCAAGAAGCGAGATCATTTGGTATGAGTAACAATCAAAGCAGGCATCGCCATTCCGGCCCGTGGTGTGCTTCTCTCACGATCTGCCTTGCCGGATCCAGATGTTCTTCATTGAAGCTTCAAATACACAAATAAACAAATTGCGACTGGTGAGATTCCGAGGGGAAACAGGAAAGCACGAACTTCCTTCAGACTGATTATCAGATTTCATTCCCGATTTCGACACTTATTTCATCCGGATGATATCCGATCCTTAAAACTGAAATAATATTTGGATGATCTTTATTATAAAACCAAGGTTGCACACCAAAAACTCCGCTCACCGTCACACGATCCCCATGAAATTGCTGTGGCACTTAGCGGACTTGCTGACAATGTTTGAGAAGTCTTGGCGTTCCATAGTACCACTTGCATTTTGCACAATGCGTATTTTTGTCATTCCCCGTGTACAGTCTGTCGTCTGCTACCAGCTATGTTGTACTGCTATCCCGTGCATGTGCACGGGTATCGCTAATATAGTTTAATTAGTCCGTGAGAGGAGATCGTGGAAAATCGTATCATTCAATGCATGAAATCACTCCAAGCTCCTAATTTGGAAACCACAGCACTTACAAAAGCGAAGTAAACAACGTTTCGTAGCGATGATGAACAAGCATTTAATATGAGTGAGGAAAGTGAAAAAAAAAACACCTTGTCGTTCATAAATGGTTGCGGCCTGTTCCAAGCTGAGGCATGGTTGAGTAGGCCAAAAAACATGGCGGCTTCAGACCCCATCGAGGTTACCAAGGAAACACCTCAAGACCCCATCGAGAGCGGTGACCGTGGCTCGCCTGATGAAGGATATAATTAAATACTAATGCCGTTAATTATCTTCAAAAGGTGTTTTAGTTTTCTCAACACACAATTTCACTCTTACACTTCCTTGGGATTTTCTTCGTGTTTGTGCAAAGCTTCAGGCTGCTTGGTTTCATGGTTTTGGAGTTATGGAGGAGAGAAACACACACACACACACACTCACACACACACACACACACGCTCACAATGATACACACACACACACGCTTACAATGACACACACACACGCACACGCACACGCACACACGCACACACACTTATGGGCGTCGATTGGTGGGGGACGGGGGGGGGACATGTCCCCCCCCCACTGTTTATCAAGGGGGGGACAACATATCGATTGTCCCCCCCCTCCACTTTTTCATTGAAGGTAAGTTACGTAACACAAAACGAGCTGCTCTAGTACAACCAGGCCAAGATGCTCGTCAAATACAAGAATAAATTTTTAAATCTCTATTAAAGTTCTATTGGTCTATTATAGTTCTATTAAATATGACAGGTTAATAATTCACCATTGAGAATCCGTGCTTCCCAAGCCATGGTCTCCCACCGGCCAAGCGTCCATAGCGACGTCGCTTTTTGATCCTTCGATGTCGGCTTTTCCTATCATTGCGAAGCAGAATTAGCCAAGCGTTGGATTGTTCACTCACGAACAGGGAACGTGACCTGGGCATTTTGAGATATATTGGGACGTTTTCGGACTTTGTATCATCATTTTATGAGTGTTAAAAGAAATCACGGCTTCATGGCCCGGAGCGCCACGCCTCGGAAGTGTTAGGCCGCAACGACTCGGGGCCCCTTTAGCGACCAAAAATGGTTTATTTCACCTTTCTAACTTATATCGCACTATACTTAAACAAAACATATGGGCACGCACTATACTTAAACAAAGGCACGCGGTTTCAAAGTTGTGTTTTTTGGGGGTTTTTTTGCACGTACGGGCACGCACGTACGGCCACGCACATATGGGCACACACTAGTGGAAATGATGAACGTATTTACAAATCAACAAACTATGTACAATAATTGGAAAGAAGAGAGTGCACGTCCAAACGGCAACAGATCTTAATCCCTCGTCTCCTGGTCTCGTGGTTTGTGAGAGGTAAAGAATTAGATAAATGTTCACATTACAACTGATTTTAGCTCATTCCTTTGGTGAACCCTTTTGATGGCATGCAAATCAAGAACACAATCTTTAACGACGACGCTAACTATGAACCAATAATATCATAATCATCTCACTCAACTTTAGCCCATTGGTTTATTAAATGCAGATTAAATAAAATGATGAATATTAATAATCCCAGGTAATAAAATACCAGGGTATCTGACCCTAACCAAAAGTAATAAAAGTAATAAGCACGTAGCCGGGAACTAAGCGAGGAATGGAATGCTAAATTGGGAGCTCAGATGATAAATTAACAACTGAACTCGTATCGGCGCTCTTTTAGTAATACATGTGCTACGCAAAGCTTATCACATGTCAACATTGTGCCTGGAGGTATAGTGACCGAGCCAAAAGTATGTTGACCTTAAAAATGCCCTGTTACGCAAAAATAACCCTTATAATTCACATGTCAATATTTATTCAACTGAAATGTAATTCCCTTCTCGTTTCATAGAGGATATGGACATGAGAAAGTTTTTCGCGACAGCATCAAGTAGCACATCCCCGACCACTCTCCTGGAGCAATCAAGTTCCCAGAAAGAGGTGGACGATTCAAAGGAGAAGACAGCAGAAAAGGGTGCATGTGAGAGTACTCGGCCTAATTTACCAGATCAGCCTTTCCAACTTCATGATGTCAGTTGTATCCCAGTCCAAATACTGCCAAACCGAAAGTTGAAGTTTCAACAACAGTGGGTCAAAGATTTTTCCGTGGCTTCATTTTGATCAGAGCATCGGCGGTGTACTCTATCACACCTGTACGGACGCTTCTCGTGAAAAACTTACCGAACTTGCCCGCTGTGCAGAAGACGCATTTGTCTCAAAGGGCTTTCGGAACTGGAAAAAAGGCTACAGAAAAATTCAGACAACAGGAATGATCAAACACACATAGGCTTGGCTCTGAAAATCTGAAATGTCGCAGAAGACAACCTGGTGTCCATGTGCAGCTGAGCAGCAAACTGCTAGAAGAACAAAGATCTGCAAGGTCAGCGCTTCTGAAGATTATCACCTCACTGCAATATTTAGCCGAACAAAATTTTGCAATTCGTGTGAAGGATGCCTCTGATGGGAATTTCAAAATGCTCTTACAGTTGCAGGCCGAGGATGATGTAAACCTCAAGACGTGTCTGTCAAGGAAGACGACGTTCACAAGTGGAGAAATTGAGAACGATATTCTACAGTTGATGAGTCATGCCATCCTCAGAAATATCTGCAGTAACATGAATGAAATGTCCACTCAGTTCGGATTCGTAACTGATGGAACGCAAATATTTAGGGTAATGAGCAGGAGTCTCTGTGTGTGCGCTATGTGATGGATTCCTTTGATGTTCAAGAAGATCTCATCAGCCTCCACCAAGTATCGTCAACAACAGGAGTATCACTTTGTAAGATGCTTCAGGATGTCCTAATTCGGTGTCAACTCCCTATTGAACACCTTAGTGTGCAGACTTACGATGGGGCAAGCAGCATGTCCGGAAAGTACAAGGGCTGTCAAGCACAGCTAAAAAAACTCCAACCGCTGGCCAATTATGTTCACTGTGGAGCTCATGTCACCCAACTCATTACATCCAAAGCCCTACAAGCTGCACCGCTCATAAGAGATGCCCTTGATTATGTCCAGGTTCTCAGCAACATCTACAACAACTCTGGAAAATTCAAGCATCTGTACTTGAATATCCACGCTGACGATGCTGACACTCCTTGCCCTACACGCCTGAGGCCAATTTGCCCGACGCGTTGGTTAACTCTTTCTCCTGCAGTGAAATCGATATTGAATAACTATGAAGTGGTACTGGATGCCCTTCAACAAGCAAGTGATGACTTTGGTACGAACACGGCATCGTGAGCCAATGGTATTCGAAGCTGTCTTTCATCAGGAAAGTGTGTTCTCGGTCTGTTTGCATCATTGCCCGTTTTCCAATCCCTAGAATACCTCAATAAGGCACTTCAGGGTTCACAAGTTACCATCTCTGGTATGCTTACTGCTGCAAAGGTAACTGCACAGAATCTCCAATCTCTCCGTTCCGACCAGACGTTTAAGGAGGTTTTCGAAGCAGCACAACAGAAGCTCCAGCAGTGCCAACTAGATCCAGTGACCCTCCCTGGTAAGCGCAAGCTTCCGAAGAGACTTGATGGAGGCACGCAGGAATACACTGCCAATTCTGCAGATGAGGTATACAGAGTTGAATTTTTCAAAGTCATCGACGGCGCATCCGAGAACTTGAACGAGAACTTCACATCAACCGACCTCATGGCGTATCCGGACTTGGGTGAAATGCTCCTGTCTGGGTCATTCAAACCACAAATAGTCTCATCAAATATCCAGAACTGTCGGATTCCCGAGACTCCCCGAGAGCAAGATCTTGGCTTCTTTCGTTACCAGTTCAGTGGTTCATCCGTTGAGGATTACCGTAAGATATTTGTAGACATGGTACCGGAAGTCCGTCGAATGTTCCCACAGGTAGAACGTTTGCTTAGGCTTCTATTGGTTTCCCCAGCAAGTTCATGCGAAGCTGAACGGTCACTCAGCGCACTCAGACGTATGAAGACTTGGTTACGTTCCACAATGACCCAACAACGCCTCAACCATCTCATGATCTGTCATGTTCACCGAGATCGTCTGACTGCACTTGACCCCCAAGACATTGCTACAAAGTTTTTAACTGGATCGGCAGACAAGAGGGTCCATATTTTTTGGCAAGTTTTAAGGTAAGTTGACCGTACTCGTGTAATATCAATTTCATGTATGTCAGTCTAGTTTTCTGATAAACAATTATATATATATATATATATATACTGTAAAAATATATGTATATGTATTTATTTGATGACACTATTTGATAAAAAGATG
>NC_140963.1:44664068-44726568 GCF_056783735.1 Eptatretus burgeri
AAGAAAATAGGGAAATTAGCCAACTCGACTTATAGGTTGACGGATATGGTGCAAGCATTCCCCAATAAACAAATTTTGTGTGAAAAAAAAAAGATTGTAAAGAAATAAGAACTATTTAAAAATAAAGAAATGCTGGCTCCTCCATGAGCCTCGACTTTGAATACAAAATTAATAGATAATACCGCACCTCCATGTGCCGTGCCCAAGTGAATGCCCGGACAACCTGTACCTCTCCTCGGGGCCTGGCTCCAGCCAGAACATGGACAAAGGATCTGACATCAGCACCCAAGGATGGCATTACATCACCTGTGTGTAATTGACATTGACAAAATAGATAAGATATCTCACCACTGATATAACACTCATCACTTTACATCACACAAATGATGACGTTAAATCAAAAGTTTGACAACGGCAACCAATAGGTGCTGGTACACGTCAAAAGTGTGACATGTACCAGCACATCAGATGCACGTCGTCCAATCAATATTTGGAGTTTCACACAGAACATGTCGTTGCTTTTATACGAGATTTACCACAAAATTAATTCAATTTTATATACCTTGGTAACAGTAAATTGTTTCTAAAATCCTTTGGTTTGTAAGAGTCAGTCCCAGAGTGAATGAGTTCACCAAATTATTCTTGCAGATTAACTTCCTTCCTATTTTTCCAAATGTACTTTTTCCTGCCCATTCATCATTTTTAAAGGGAATTAAATTTAAAGGGAATTAAGGGAATTTATGTGCCTGGGTTGGACAGCTCACACAAAGATGAGCTGTCCAACACAGATACACACATCTAAGCTATCCTGCAAACCCACTATCATAGTTGTGCAACAAAACAAACATGGAAAATTTGTTAAAGCTTTCAAATGATACCAAATTAATGTTACATTCACATTTATTTTGCATTATTATTGCATCTTCCTTGCTGATGGAATAGTACATGTACATCCACAAAATATTACCTGAAAGACAGGTAATGTCTCAATGGGCAACAACAATTTATCAAATTCAATCAGATTTTATTATCACGCTTGTGAAAAGCAAATTTTCAATGTGATCCTATCAATTTGGACCCCAGGTATCCAAAGGTGACCCAAACAGCTGATCCCTCAGTGTCAGGTGAGATCAAATAGTACGTCAGCTTTCAAATTGTTTTAAACATCATCATGTTTGGTATCAACATAAACAGTGTGAGAATACAAAACACTTTAGTGCCATTTTTGACTCGTTTTAGTCTAATTTTGCCTAATTTTAAATTCAGAAAGGGTAATTAGGTAAATCTAACTAAAATACACAATTTGGTGTCTGGCTGTTTGTCTGACCGCAATACATTCGGTCGTTACTTATCTATTCTCAACCACACTTTCCAGGGAGATGAAGGGTTCCACGACGGAGGTTGTGGCGACCTAACGTGCCCTTCTCCTCAAGGGGGATTTCCGCCTTGGACGAACTCCGTGTTAAGGCAGATAAATGGCTCAGCTCGGCATTTTGTGGGGAAGTAAAAATTATTATACCGACTGGAAATAAAAACTATTAGAACCACAAACTATTCTGTCAATTCTTTCCAACACATGATTACCATTTTAAACAAACAGTTACTACTGTCAGTTTTTTTTTTTTTTAAACAGTCGTCACTGAAAGAAATTTGGAGCAAACCAGAGGTGTGTTCCATTACCCAGGAGCTTGCTATCACTTGCCAAGCCAGCCGTTCAATACCAACCGTTTCAATGGATTGCTTAAGGCACTTGGCGAGCGCTCTACAAGCTGATTGGTGATGGAACACACACCCGACATCCTTGAGGCATTCTATGCTTATCACATTCCCCAAAGACCAACGGATCCGAGCTGTCTCAACTTGCTCGGCCTCTAGATAAGGTACTCAAATGAATCTTTATGCATAAATGATAAATCCCCATTTCCTGTCCAATTTTATAGACACAAGATTTTGTTGACTGAACATGGACTGTTTATTAACACATCTTGGGGTCTCATATGTCATTTCTCCCAGCCAAGGCTTCAAGTGTGACGTGCGATATTGCTACCGACACGATTACGGCCCAATTGTGACCTTTATTTGATGCATAAACTCATTCATAATGCACACTAACATCTAAGCTGTCCAACTTGGTTTCAAATCTTGACAGGGTAATTCATCAACGTGTGCCGTCCATCACATGGACATTAATATGGGCGTCCCGTCTGCAGACATAAGTTGGTGGATGTTAAAGATCCCAGGGTGTCCTTCACGAAGAGTGGGCGAACCATGAACAAATTCCAAATTCCTGCTGCAACTTCAGTCGAATGTGAAGCCTGGACAGCTGGTTTGTCAAAGACTTGGGACAAGATAAACTATTCATAGTTTGCAAAGAAGTGGTATTTATTCATGAATAAATACCACTTCTTTGCAAAGCAATTTTGTACAAAGATTATTTGCCCGAATATGTATTTCTCCATTTTCAGATAATGGACCCCATGTGTATTCCGTCGAAGTGACACTGGGGACAAACAACTGTCCCCACTCAAGCAATAATTCCACTCACAAACCCATAAGTCAGGACTTTGACACGGGCATGGTGATTCAAGTAGTTGGGTGAAATGAAAGTAAAATTTGACACCAAATATCCTGAACCATGGAGAGAAAACGGCATCATGGCATGTGTCATGTCAGAGAAAATCCTTGGGCAACAAGCTACACGGGGCAGAAGTCAAAAGCAAAACAAACAACTAGATTACTGGAGAGTTCATACAACATCTTACCCCATGCATACTTGAGAAAAACGACATGGGAAGGGTCTTTTAAACTCTTCCTTTACATTTCTGAGCACGATCCATATTTCCTACGAGCCATTTCGTTTAAATTTTGATATTCCACAAAGTTGAGAGCACGAGCAGCACATTTGATTGGTCGAGATTGCGTAATATTGTTGTGGGGCTGGGTATCGGTGGCGAGCACGACCGCGACAGGGAGCAGTAGCGTCGGCTCCACCGAACACACCGGAATTTAGGTCGTTTCCCTCGGATAAGTCCGAAAGGCACGGGTCCCTTATAGGACCATGAATCGCCAATAATTAAACCACATGGGGTAGGGTTGATTGCCAAACTTCGATATACCTAAGTACCCACGCAGCAAGCAAGCCTGGGGTTGGTGTAGTGGTTAGGGTTGCGACTTGGGATCCAAAAGGTCCAGAGTTCAAGCCCCGTTGGCCGCTTGAATTAATACCCACTAGGAGGTTGACTCAGCCTGTCATCCTTCAGAGGTCAGCGAAGTGAGTACCAGTGTACTGGGCCCAGAGTATGCCCCGGTTAGAATAGGTGTACCATATCCCTGTGTCGTAAGAGGCGACCAGGGTTGTGTCAGGAAGGGCATCCGGCATAAACCCTGTGCCAAATCATTATGCGGATCATAACGGATGATTCGCTGTGGCAACCCCTAATGGGAGCAGCCGAAAGAAGAAGAAGAAGACCCACGCGGCAAGCTACTGGGGAATTCACACCCTCGACAGGCGTCGTGCGGAACGAGCCGTAACCATGCTCGAACCGTGTGTAACCTGAGCGGATGGTTACCGAGTCCCGTTGGTCCAAATGAACAATTTACTGTTTCGATATTTCTCAACACACACCGTGCTAAACCAATGGCAGAAATGACAAAGAACGAGCTGGTACATTCAACAAGAGGGGAATTTATTTACAATAGGCAATAATCAGGAAGGGAGACAGAGAGCAGAGTTACAACCGAATAAAAGCAATGCAACCAATGTACAATGAAAAACACTTAATCAATCCTACTTAAAGACGGGGGCCCACGGACACAAACACATACATACACACACACACACACACACCCAAACACACACACACACACACACGCTCACAATGAAACACATATACACACGCACACAATGACACACACACATGCACACACACGCCACGCACACACACACACACACACACACACATACACACGCACACACACACGCCACGCACACGCGCGCACACACACACACACACACACGCATACACACACACACACTTATGGACGTCGATTGGTGGGGGACGGGGTGGACATGTCCCCCCCCCCACTGTTTATCAAGGGGGGGAGAACATATCGATTGTCCCCCCCACCCACTTTTTCATTGAACGTAAGTTACGTAACACAAAACGAGCTGCTCCAGTACAACCAGGCCCAGATGCTCCTCAAATACAAGAATAAATTTTTAAATCTCTATTAAAGTTTTATTGGTCTATTATAGTTCTATTAAATATGATAGGTTAATAATTCACCATTGAGAATCCGTGCTTCCCAAGCCATGGTCTCCCACCGGCCAAGCGTCCATAGCGACGTCGCTTTTTGATCCTTCGATGTCGGCTCTTCCTATCATTGCAAAGCAGAATTAACCAAGCGTTGGATTGTTCACTCACGAACAGGGAACGTGACCTGGAGATTTTGAGATATATTGGGATGTTTTCGGACTTTGTATCGTCATTTTAATGAGTGTTTAAAGAAATCACGGCGCCACGCCTCGGAAGTGTTAGGCCGCAACGGCTCGGGGCCCCTTTAGCGACCAAAAATGGTTTATTTCACCTTTCTAACTTATATCGCACTATACTTAAACAAAACATATGGGCACGCACTATACTTAAACAAAGGCACGCGGTTTCAAAGTTGTGTTTTTTGGGGGTTTTTTTGCACGTACGGGCACGCACGTATGGCCACGCACATATGGGCACACACGAGTGGAAATGATGAACGTATTTACAAATCAACAAACTATGTACAATAATTGGAAAGAAGAGAGTGCACGTCCGGACGGCAACAGATCTTAATCCCTCGTCTCCTGGTCTCGTGGTTTGTGAGAGGTAAAGAATTAGATAAATGTTCACATTACAACTGATTTTAGCTCATTCCTTTGGTGAACCATTTTGATGGCATGCAAATCAAGAACACAATCTTTAACGACGACGCGAACTATGAACCAATAATATCATAATCATCGCACTCAACTTTAGCCCATTGGTTTATTAAATGCAGATTAAATAAAATGATGAATATTAATAATCCCAGGTAATAAAATACCAAGGTATCTGACCCTAACCAAAAGTAATAAAAGTAATAAGCACGTAGCCGGGAACTAAGCGAGTAATGGAATGCTAAATTGGGAGCTCAGATGATAAATTAACAACTGAACTCGTATCGGCGCTCTTTTAGTAATACATGTGCTACGCAAAGCTTATCACATGTCAACATTGTGCCTGGAGGTATAGTGACCTCGCCAAAAGTATGTTGACCTTAAAAATGCCCTGTTACACAAAAAATACCCCTTATAATTCACATGTCAATATTTATTCAACTGAAATGTAATTCCCTTCTCGTTTCATAGAGGATATGGACATGAGAAAGTTTTTCGCGACAGCATCAAGTAGCACATCCCCGACCACTCTCCTGGAGCAATCAAGTTCCCAGAAAGAGGTGGACGATTCAAAGGAGAAGACAGCAGAAAAGGGTGCATGTGAGAGTACTCGGCCTAATTTACCAGATCAGCCTTTCCAACTTCATGATGTCAGTTGTATCCCAGTCCAAATACTGCCAAACCGAAAGTTGAAGTTTCAACAACAGTGGGTCAAAGATTTTCCGTGGCTTCATTTTGATCAGAGCATCGGCGGTGTACTCTGTCACACCTGTACGGACGCTTCTCGTGAAAAACTTACCGAACTTGCCCGCTGTGCAGAAGACGCATTTGTCTCAAAGGGCTTTCGGAACTGGAAAAAAGGCTACAGAAAAATTCAGACAACACGAATGAACAAACACACATCGGCTTGGCTCTGAAAATCTGAAATGTCGCAGAAGTCAACCTGGTGTCCATGTGCAGCTGAGCAGCAAACTACTAGAAGAACAAAGATCTGCATGGTCAGCACTTCTGAAGATTATCACCTCACTGCAATATTTAGCCTGACAAGGTTTTGCAATTCGTGGGAAGGATGCCTCTGAAGGGAATTTCAAAATGCTCTTACAGTTGCAGGCCGAGGATGATGTAAACCTCAAGACGTGGCTGTCAAGGAAGACGACGTTCACAAGTGGAGAAATTCAGAACGATATTCTAAAGTTGATGAGTCATGCCATCCTCAGAAATATCTGCAGTAACATGAATGAAATGTCCACTCAGTTCGGATTCGTAACTGATGGAACACAAGATATTCAGGGTAATGAGCAGGAGTCGCTGTGTGTGCGCTATGTGACGGATTCCTTTGATGTTCAAGAAGATCTCATCAGCCTCCACCAAGTATCGTCACCAACAGGAGTATCACTTTGTAAGATGCTTCAGGATGTCCTAATTCGGTGTCAACTCCCTATTGAACACCTTAGAGCGCAGACTTATGATGGGGCAAGCAACATGTCCAGAAAGTACAAGGGCTGTCAAGCACAGCTAAAAAAACTCCAACCGCTGGCCAATTATGTTCACTGTGGAGCTCATGTCACCCAACTCACTACATCCAAAGCCCTACAAACTGCACCGTTCATAAGAGATGCACTTGATTATGTCCAGGTTCTCAGCAACATCTACAACAACATCTACAGCATCTGTACTTGAATATCCATGCTGACGATGCTGACACTCCTTGCCCGACACGCCTGAGGCCAATTTGCCCGACGCGTTGGTTAACTCTTTCTCCTGCAGTGAAATCGATATTGAATAACTATGAAGTGGTACTGGATGCCCTTCACCAAGCAAGTGATGACTTTGGTACGAACACGGCATCGTGAGCCAACGGTATTCGAAGCTGTCTTTCATCAGGAAAGTGTGTTCTCGGTCTGTTTGCATCATTGCCCGTTCTCCAATCCCTAGAATACCTCAATAAGGCACTTCAGGGTTCACAAGTTACCATCTCTGGTATGCTTACTGCTGCAAAGGTAACTGCACAGAATCTCCAATGTCTCCGTACCGACCAGACGTTTAAGGAGGTTTTCGAAGCAGCACAACAGAAGCTCCAGCAGTGCCAACTAGATCCAGTGACCCTCCCTTGTAAGCACAAGCTTCCGAAGAGACTTGATGGAGGCACGCAGGAATACACTGCCAATTCTGCAGATGAGGTATACAGAGTTGAAATTTTCAAAGTCATCGACAGCGCATCCGAGAACTTGAACGAGAACTTCACATCAACCGACCTCATGGTGTATAGGGACTTGGGTGAAATGCTCCTGTCTGGGTCATTCAAACCACAAATAGTCCGCAAATATCCCGAACTGTCGGATTCCCTAGACTCCCCTAGAGCAAGAACTTGGCTTCTTTCGTCACCAGTTCAGTGGTTCATCTGTTGAGGATTACCGGAAGATATTTGTAGACATGGTGCCAGAAGTCCGTCGAATGTTCCCACAGGTAGAACGTTTGCTTAGGCTTCTATTGTTTTCCCCAGCAAGTTCATGCGAAGCTGAACGGTCACTCAGCGCACTCAGACGTATGAAGACTTGGTTACGTTCCACAATGACCCAAAAACGCCTCAACCATCTCATGATCTGTCATGTTCACCGAGATCGTCTGACTGCACTTGACCCCCAAGACATTGCTACAAAGTTTTTAACTGGATCGGCAGACAAGAGGGTCCATATTTTTTGGCAAGTTTTAAGGTAAGTTGACCGTACTCATGTAATATCAATTTCATGTATGTCAGTCTAGTTTTCTGATAAACAATTATATATATATATATATATATATATATATATATATATATATATATATATATATATATATATATATATATACTGTAAAAATATATGAATATGTATTTCTTTGATGACACTATTTGATAAAAAGATGGTCGTAAAATGGTCAGATTAATTTAAGGGATTTGTGTGATCAGAAGACAGCTTGTCAACGAGCGTATAAAATCAAGAATTTGCAAGGGAAGACTTGCTGTGTCCACGCCGGCACGAAGTGGGCTTCGTGGTCTGGACATGCAATGTCTCCCCCACTTTTCAAAAGCAATCGACGCCCATGCACACACTTTAAGAAGCCATCGACGAACGTCCATCTTGTTTAGGGATCCTGAAATCATGAAAAGTAACCTCAGGTGGACGTTCTACAATCCCACTCTCAGAGTGGAATGTCCTATCAAGAATTATCCTATCAAGAATGCCTGGAATGTCCTATCCCGAAGAGAGGATGATCACCTGTCTCTGTTATCATCTGAGCTCAAGCGTTTGGACATTGGGATTGCAGCTCTCTCTGAGGTTCGGAGACCGGATTGCGGCGAGATAATGGTGGGTGGTTACACCTACTATTGGTCTGGTCGCTCTGATGGTTACCATACCCAAGGAGTTGCTGTAGCTGTGTCCAATAAGCTGACCCCAATGATAATTGAGGTAACACCGGTCAACGAGCGTATTATGAGATTAAGGATTCGTCACTCCTTAGGTGTCATTTCCCTGGTCTCTATTTATGCTCCGACTGAGGCGAGTGATCTTACCGTGAAGGATGCATTCTACGCCACACTCGAGTCTGTGGTTGATCAGTGCCCCAGACGAGATACACTTCTAGTCTTGGGGGATTTCAATGCATCGACTGGAACTGATAGGGATGGTTATGAGGTGTGTGTTGGTCCCCATGGGTCAGGAACTATGAACCAGAATAGCACTAAGTTCCTTGACTTTGCAAGAAGTCATGGACTTAGGGTGGCTGGTTCATGGTTTCAGCGCCCGCAAGCTCATCGCTGGACTTGGTATTCCAACGCTGGCGGTGTGGCAAAGGAGATTGACCATGTCCTCATTGACGGTCGTTGGAGGATGATCCAGAACTGCAGGGTCTACCGGAGTGCTCAGTTCCTCAATACTGACCACAGGCTTGTTGTAGCAACTCTAAAGCTGCACCTTAAATCCTGGAGAATGGTACCATCCCAGCCTAGGCTGGATGTTGCCAAGCTCAGGGATGAGAGAGTAGCTGAGGAGTTTGCGAACAGGCTGAGTGGACACTTGGGGGGTCTGGGTGCTTTGGGGGGTCCTGAAGAGTTGTCGAGCACCTTCAAGACCACCGTCCTTGATGTTGCCGGTGGATGCCTTGGAGCTCACCGCAGGGCAAAGAAGAATTTTGTCCCTCAAGGGACACTGGATACCATTGACCAGAGTCGCAGGGCCAGGCTGAATGGCAGAGCTGAGCTGTTCAGGGAGCTGAGGCGTAAAACTGTACGTGCACTGAGGGTGGACAAGGAGGCCTATGTGCGAGGAATCTGTGAGGGGGTAGAGCATCACCTGTGGACAGGTGATTCTCGTCCCGCTTACAGGGGAATTCGCGCATTACGTTCATCCAAGCCCATCCCTCGGAGCACTGCAGTTCGAGCAGAGAGTGGTAGGCTCTTGACAGAGGAGTCTGAAGTGAAGGCCCGCTGGGCCGGTTACTTTGAGCGGTTGTACCAGGCTGATCCCCCAGCTGTCGAGTTGGACGTCAAGGGTGTTACAATCCCTGTTGCTGACCCTCGAATCAACTGTGGTCCACCATCGCTTGTGGAAACACGGGCTGCGGTGAACCAGTTGAAATGGGGCAAAGCTCCAGGGATCTGTGGCATCCATGCTGAACTTCTCAAGGCTGGTGGAAATGCTGCACTCGCGTCGTTGCATGCAGTTTTGTGCTCTGCCTGGAACACAGGCATCATCCCAACTGACTGGAAGAGGGGCCTTGTTGTCCCTCTCTGGAAAGGGAAGGGTGATCGCCAAGACTGCAACAACTACCGAGGGGTGACGCTGCTCTCAGTGCCGGGCAAGGTCTTTGCTCGGATAATTCTTGATAGGGTTCGCCACCATCTGCTTGAGCACCAGCGTCCAGAGCAGTCAGGCTTTACACCAAAGAGGTCAACGATTGACCGTATCCTTGCTCTTCGTGTCCTCACTGAACGCAGACGAGAGTTTCGGCAGGGGCTGCTTGCAGCCTATGTTGATCTCTGTAAAGCATTCGATTCAGTGAATCGGGATGTCCTCTGGAGGATTCTTGGTCTTCGTGGGGTGCCACCGAAACTGATCGATCTGATGTCTGAACTCTACTCTGGTACTGAGAGTGCTGTGAAGTGTGGTGGTACCGCCTCTGACTTATTTCCAGTTGTTACTGGAGTTCGTCAGGGATGTGTACTTGCCCCCACACTTTTCAACACTTGTATGGACTGGATTTTTGGGAGGATGTCGGAGAGATCAAGTTGCGGTGCATCGTTTGGCAATGTCAAGATCTCGGACCTTGATTTTGCAGATGATGCAGTCATCTTTGCGGAGACTTTAGACATCCTCTTGGGGGCCCTCGAGGTGCTGAATGAGGAGTCGGAGCCGTTGGGATTACGGGTTTCTTGGGTCAAAACAAAGATCCAGGCTTTCGGTGACATCTTGGATGCTGCTGTCCTGTCTGTGTCTGTTTGTGGTGAGGATGTTGAGGTCGTGGATAGATTCACTTACCTTGGCAGTGATATTCATGTCTCCGCAGGTTGTGAGCCGGAGTTCAATAGACGTCTGGGTCGGGCCTGGGGAGTCATGGATTCACTGGATCATGGGGTGTGGCGCTGCCGGTACCTGTGCGGGAGGACGAAAGTCCGAGTCTTCAGGTCCTTGGTACTTCCAGTCTTGCTCTATGGGTGCGAGACTTGGACTTTGACCAAGGATCTGAGACGGAGACTTAATTCCTTTGGTACCAGGTCTCTTCGGAGAATCCTTGGCTATCGCTGGTCGGATTTTGTGTCCAACGAGCGGTTGCTGAGAGAGACTCGGATGAGATTTGTTACCTGCATAGTCCGTGAGCGTCAGCTGCGGCTGTATGGACATGTGGCTCGTTTTCCTGACGCTGATCCTGCTCACCAGATTCTCTCAGCGAGGGAGTCTCATGAGTGGAGGAGGCCAGTGGGCCGACCACGTGCCTCATGGTTGCAGCAGGTTGACCATCATCTCAAGGAGATAGGGATGGGCCTGGCATCTGCCTGGGGGATGGCCAGATGGAGGCCCCTGGAGTACCGGCGGAAAGTGGACGCAGCGACGCGCTGTTCTGGCACATGCTCCCATACCTGACCTGACTCTCAGAGAAACATTTTATATTTTCAAATAAAAAATACAAAAACACTTCATTTTAAACAATAAATCATTTTGTATTTTCTTCTTTGCATCTTGTGTTGATGAATTGTTGTGGTGTTGATGTGGTGCAGGTATCATGGGCTGAATGGCCTCCACCTGTGGCTGGGTTACTTGAGGCGACCTCCGTCGTCATGGTAACATGGTTCGGGCCCTTTATAATGTGCATGGAAGCCTGTGTTGGGCCGACTCCATGAGCACCCTCTGTCAATGGTAGGTGAGGAAGTTTGTGCTCCCTCACAACGACACAGGCTCAAACCCGAACACGGGGCGTCCTTTGTGTGATTGGAACAAAATTTAACTAACCATCGCTGTGCGACACAACACACACAGGCCCTCGGCACGGACACACACAGGCCCTCGGCACGGACATACACAGGCCCTCGGCACGGACATACACAGGCCCTCGGCACGGACACACACAGGCCCTCGGCACGGACACACACAGGCCCTCGGCACGGACATACACAGGCCCTCGGCACGGACATACACAGGCCCTCGGCACGGACATACACTGGCCCTCGGCACGGACATACACAGGCCCTCGGCACGGACATACACAGGCCCTCAGCACGGACATACACAGGCCCTCGGCACGGACACACACAGGCCCTCGGCACGGACATACACAGGCCCCCGGCACGGACACACACAGGCCCTCGGCACGGACATACACAGGCCCTCGGCACGGACATACACAGGCCCTCGGCACGGACATACACAGGCCCTCGGCACGGACACACACAGGCCCTCGGCACGGACACACACAGGCCCTCGGCACGGACATACACAGGCCCTCGGCACGGACATACACAGGCCCGCCCACCGGATGCTCTGCCACGTCACTTCCCGAGTAACAACATCAACAGCAGAACAACAAGCAAGGATTCCCCGAAATACAACCAGTAATACTGACGGAAAGTGTTGTGACATCAACAACCACACAACCCAACCAACTCAACTGGGTGACGTGTCGGGAGGAGCCGATCACCCTCATCAACGTGTACTGTGTGCAGATTGAAATAAGCATGGATTTCTGTGCTCCGTTGCACCAACCGACTTTTATTTACGGATGTTTTCGTTTTCACATAAAAACATTATTTAACTTCAAGAAACAAGAGTCGGATTAAGAAGATTGGAAACAGTTTATAAAGCTTTGTGTTACCATGACAACAATACAAGGGGCGTGGCTTCGCTCGTTTTTTTTGAAGCTTTGTGACGTCATAGAGGAGGGTGAGAGGTGCAACGCACAGTTCGTCATCCCAGTTCATGTGAAGATCGTCGTCGTGTTCGAAGCAGCCATGTGGCCTCTTATCAGACTAATTTTAGCGTTTTTCTACTCGAAGGAGGTCGAGACTCGCCATTTACATCGGCACAATCATGGACAGGTGTACGAGGCGTATTCACCCACCTGGACTGCAAACTTACCTGATCAGGTAAGTGGGAAGGAGAAGAGTTTGTGGTTTAAACGATGACTCGAGTAACATATCAATTTGATGACGACAGTATGTAGAGCAAGAGGAGGTTCAAAAGAGGAGAGCAGGTGATGAGACATTTTCACATCGTGATCATCCCGTGATGGATCATCTCAGGAAGTTTAATGTGGGAGTGAACTCGTCCACTTATCATCCATTGTCTCGACACAAGAGATCCCGACCACAAACCCTGTGTTCCATTGTTATAGGAAGGGGGTTCCACGAGAGAACACCACTCTGTTTGAAGGGATGTAAAGCCGGCTGTTCGGTGTGGAAACACTCAAATTTAATGGCTAAACAACTCGTAACAACCCTGAGGTTCTTCAAGACCTCGAAGTTCATAATCCCTGCTCATCATCATGGAAATGTGACCTTTATTGTTGTCCACCTTGAACATCAAGGTGCTGTCTGCACCATGAGGATGTTCCCTTGTCCGAGTTCACTGTCGACATTTGGACAGGTTTGTTTTCTGTACCAACACTGCTCGTGTCCGTATGCTCACAGATCGTCCGGAACAACGATCCACGACGGGTTCAAGTACAAGTGGACCGTGTGGAATTTTTTGAAACTGGAGTCCTCCTGATCCTCAGCACGTTGATCCTCATCAGGGTTTGGATGGCGTGGAAACATGCCCGGTCATTGGGGAGGAACAAAAGGAAAAAGTGTATTCATCTCTGGTAAGGAACCATTTGTTTCCCTTCTCTTTTTAATGAGTTAATTAAAGGAAGAAAGAAAGGTCTTCACACTGTTTGTTGAAATGACATCATTTAGCTTCCTCTGATGTCCACCCAACCCCACCAGTCCTCTCCCCACCCCACCAGTCCTCTCCCCACCACACCAGTCCTCTCCCCACAACACCAGTCCTCTACCCACCACAACAGTCCTCTCCCCACCCCACCAGTCCTCTCCCGACCACACCAGTCCTCTCCCTACCACACCAGTCCTCTCCCTACCACACCAGTCCTCTCCCTACCACACCAGTCCTGTCCCTACCTCACCAGTCCTCTCCCCACCCCACCAGTCCTCTCCCTACCACACCAGTCCTCTCCCCACCCCACCAGTCCTCTCCCCTCATCTCCTCTACTCCCATCCCCTCTCCTCGCCTCCCACCCTCTCTCCTCCCATCCACTCTCCTCCCCTCTCCTCCCATCCCCTCCCATCCCCTCTCCTCCTTGAGGCCGTCTCTCAGAGGAAAGGGGGATTGGAACGGCGTGCCATTGGTCCTGCTTGCCAGTAGCTCGCACTGATTGGTTGTAAGTCCATGACGCGGATTGGATGATCACGGATGCTCAAGTGGTGTTTATGAAGGGAAAAAGGGGAGAGGAGGGTTTGGGGTTCTTCTGGGGACTTGACCTGAGACCACAGGTGTTACAGATTGTACTTGTTACACTCCTGCTAAGTGGACCCCCCTCCCCCCCAGTGAACTGTTCTCGCCCCAAAATGACTGAATTTGTCGGACATTGTGAATAACTGTGTGGAAATCATTTGTTCAAATCATAAAAAAGCATTTTAATAGAATAACAAAGGATGTCGGGATGGTGTGCCAAAGTGTGTAAACATGTTCGAGATGGTCACAATAAATCATCATGTGAAACCATCTCCACATCTTTCTTTGAATAATGATTGTGTCTTCAAATGACACGCTCTCAATTTTGATTAATAATCACACAAACACGTGCATGTGTGTTAGTGTGTGTGTATATTGTTACGAATTCTGGCCCGCCTGACGTGCGATCGGCCGCGTACCTCTAATGGCAGCCGCGTCGCCCACCGAACAGACAATTCAGTCGTGACCCTCCTGGAACTACCGCCAGGAGCCAGTCACGGGTGGGGGTTTAACCTCACCACAAACCAGTCCGCATTGTATCCGCGTGAAATAGGGTAAATCGCCGAATGTCGATATACCTAAATACCCACGCGGGTAACCTACCGAGGGGTTGGACCACGCCGCAGGTCGGCTTAGGACATGAACCGCTTAAGCGGTTCGTTCCGTGCTACAGGGATAGCCGAGCGGTGTTATAGCCGACCTCGACGGTTCCGATTCTTCTTTACTCGGGTGTTCAAAACCCACTACTCATTCCACGATGCAAGATGGCACTTTCAATGTGGTGAAAGGAGGACGTGACGAACGGGAAACGTTGCACACAAGGACATTTATTCAAGCAAGCACGTATATACAGCCAAGGCAGTCATGTAATTTACAGTCAAGGAACAGAAAACAAAAGCAATACGACCGACTATAATGAGAATGTACATGCACTTAACAGTTGTTACTTAACAGGACACGGCGCCACAGCATGCATACAAAAACAACAGGAAAACCCTCCCCATAGGCAGGGAGGTAGACGGGGTTCGTAAACCTTTATGGTCGTGGGCTGTGGATGACCGAAAAGGCCCGCGAGACCGTGCTGGTTACCTGCCCCATCGAGGTGTGACGGTGGGCAGGTCGCGACGCCTTGTTCCCACGGCAGTAAGAGAAGCCGCGCCTGCTCTTGGGCCTTTGCAATGATGTGGTCGGTGAGTTCTCTCCGGTGTCCCTCACCAGACGCGCAGATTCGCACCACACAGCCGGCAGGGCTGCGCCTCCTGTCTGCGTCTCCGAGGTGTCGCCCGGACTCGCCACCGGCCCGAGCCTTCACCGACAGGTCACCCAATGCCAAGACGAGAGAGCCTGACCTCGACCTCCAAGAGAGAGCTCGAAGATGAAGCGAGAGGATGACGTCCACCAAGACAGTGAGTAGAATCCAACACGACCCTGAGAGAGATAGTGAGCCTCGCGCGCGGTCCGCCTTATATAGTGCGGGGCTCCGCCCTTCGCTCCTCCCCGTTTTCGGCTCCACCTTCCTTCGAGAAGGTTCCCGAAAAGGGGCGTTTCCTCACCCTGACCGCCTCACACTGTGCATCCACCAATCGGCGGTGAGCTGCCCTCCCCCTTTCCTTCACACCAAGTGCGGGGAAAATAGGTGGGAAAAAATCCCACAGTCCTCACAAGAGCTTTTGTTCTGCCAATCCTTCTCGGACAGTTTCCGACGTGGAAACCGTCTTACCATTGTCCGCGGAGGATGGCATTCGTAAGCGGGCGTAGTGGCGAAGATGGTGGTCATTCTTGTGGGGGTGGTGTGAGCGTGGTGGGCGTTGTGGCGTAGTTGGTGGCGGTTGTTGTTTGCGTGGAGGTTTGTTGCAATGGTGGCTCAAAATAACTATAGATAAAGAAAAACGGCTATCTCAAAGAGTCGCAGCCCGGTGAACACGAAGAAACATCTTGAAACAATGGTGGGGACCTATCTGCACATAAACTTAGCGTCATAACTGATCGAAGGAACCTTTATGGTGTATTGCGAATTTCCACAGCCGTACCAATATGTATGTGTGTGTCTGCGTGTATATCTGTGCGTGTATATGTATGTGTGTGTATATTTGTGTGCGTGTGTGTGTGTGTGTGTGTGTGTGTGTGTGTGTGTGTGTGTGTGTGTGTGTGTGTGTGTGTGTGTGTGTGTGTGTGTGTGTGTGTGTGTGTGTGTGTGTGTGTACACACATATAATATGTGCAGTGTGTCATGGAAAATCACGTTTCAGTCATGTATAATATGTGCATAATTAGTGTGTATTCTTGTTCATCTCATCTTCGCTTAATAAGGGGTGAGGTCCAATGTCACCAAGCTGCTGCCCTGCTTCACCACGATACTCCTCCACTTCCCTCTATCCTCGACCAACTCTCTCCACTCTCCAAGCACCCTCAACTTACTGAAATCCCTCCTCACACAATCCTCCCAGCTCAACTACAGTCGACCTCTTCTCCTCCTACGTTGCTCCCTCAAGCTATCCACTCTCTTTGACATTGTCTCTTCTTCCATCCACACCAAGTGTCCAGCCTATCTCTCCATCATGCTCATCTGCACACAAATCTCCTCCCTCAGTTCATCTATCCCCCTCTTCACTCCTGCAATCCTCCTCCTGACACAGTTATTCTTGCTGACTGTCAGCCTCTTTTGTCTCTCTGTCACTGCAACCATTTCCAGACTGTAAAGGTCGGCCTATGTCACACATAACTTCTGAACCTTCCCTTTCAATTTCTTTGACCTCTTTCTATCTGCATTGTTCCCTCCACCCTCCTGCATGCATTCACCCCCCTCCCCACCCCCACTGCTGAATCCTCCTCCTCACCTCTTCCTCTGATTTACCATTCCCGGTCACTGTTCCTCCCAGATACTAAAACCTATTTCTCTGTCTGATCTCCTTCCCCTCCAACCTGATAGTCATTTATTTTTCTCTGCTGCCCGACCCACATCACCTCAGTCTTCTTCATACTCATCTTCAGCCCATGCTTCCCAAATACCTTCTTTCACTCCCCCAGGACTTCCTGCATCTCTATGCGTACTCTCCACCACAACAGTCAAATCCTCCACCAACGACATCCTCCCAAGAATATCCCTCATGTTTCCCTTTCTGTTTACCAGCTCCATCACCATGATAATGACGACTGGGCTGAGAAAGCTTTGCTGCCTCAAACCAATGTTCACACTGAACTCTCCAGACATCCGACGACAAACCAAAACTCTTCCCTTCGTTCCCTTGTACATTCCTTCCACCAACTTAACTTTTGCTTCCAGCACTCCCATCCATCTCCGTGTCGTCATCACCATCTCTCTCGGGAAAGTGTCCTTGGTCTTCTCCAGGTCCACCAATCCCAATGCCATTTCACCTTGCACCTCCAACCTCTTCCACACCAGCTCTCTCAGCATGAACATCCCATTCATCAGCCCCTCCCCTTTCGAAACCCGTGCTGCTCCTCTCTGATCTCCATCTTGTGGAAGCAATTTTCGCCACCTCAAGACAGAAAAAACTTTCGTTCAATTCAAGCTTTTAATGCTTCGCCTCTCAACGATGTTGGAAGCGGAAGACAATTCTACATAGAATATTGAGTGTATTTGTACAGTTTTACCAGGGTACTTCGAGACAACAGATGGAACTTTGTGGACTTTAAATTACAACATAAAAGGATAATTGGTCTGTTTTAGATATGGGGGGGGGGGGGAGATTTCTTGTTGCTGCCTGAGATGGTCACCAGACAGAAAAGGTTTAACAAGGTTGTTTACAACTACATCAGCAAAATGTGTGTATTATGCTCTTTACTAGTTTTCTTAGCAAATATTTATTAAATTCTTTCTCAAAGCACAAAACGAAGTTAATTTTCAATTTTTACATAATTATAAATTTAATTCATATTTCAGTTTCCACAACCTCCACACTCTTCATTGTCCTCCCTTCCAGAATACTCTCCAGCACCTTCATGACATGATTTAAGAGTGCAACACCCCTGTACTTCCCGGATCTTGAACATCTCCCTTCCCCTGCCATTTCGGCACAATTAACCCTGTCCTCTAATCCTCCAAAACCTCTCTCTTACATCCATTCAACATCCTCCTTGTGCAACTGATCCAACTTCTCCTGCTGAAATTATCATCTCTGGAAAGACCTCATTACTCCCTGGCACTCTTTACTTCTTCATCCTCTCCAATGCTGTCCACACCTCCTCCTCGATGATCTCCACCAACTCCACTTTCCCCTCTATATAACAGGAGCTGCAGATTGCCGTTGCTTCCTCCCCAGTTCAACAGCTCCTTGAAATATCCTTTCCACACCTTCAATACTGCCCCACTCTCTGTCAAAAGCCTCCCGCCACCATCCAAAATCACCACCCCCACCACCTCCACCATCATGTCTTCAGTAACCCCATCCTTGTAACGATCCAATTGATAGATCATCTTCTTCCCACCCTCCTCTTCAAACTTATTGTACACCTCTTTCATATTCCTTGCCTTATCCACAGCTCTCGTTGCTGCTCTCTTCTTATACCAAAACAGGTGCAGCAACTTTACACCTGGTTGCCTCCCTCTATCCTTTATTTTCTCCATCCTGTTCCAAACCTCCTTCCATTCACCAACTGTCTTCGCTACTTCTTCCGTCCACCATTCTCGGTTTCTATCCCTCAACGATGCACCTTCTCCTGACGTCCTTCCATACAAAACATCCTCAATTCCCCTAAATGCCTCTCCATACTTCTTCCACACCTTCTGCTTCTCCGCTAAGTTGCTCATACCTGGCCCTCATCCTCTCCTTGTACTCTACTAAGACGTTGTCCCGACACTTCCCCACCTAATAATCTTCCAAAGTCGACAAACTGGATATAATATTGTTGTGCACCGGCTCGCGACAAAAAATGCCATGAAACACGAACGAAAAAGAAGACGAACACCTGGTCCCACATCTGAAGAATAATTGTTCACAATAGCTAGTCTAATAATGGAGCACCCACCTCAAATATGCTTGTGCACAAACTTACGTGTGCTCAACAGTAGGCTGGGGGCAGTCATGTGACCCTCAAGAATGGCCGACAAGTTTCCAGTCAGCGTCATTGTTCAAGCGCAGCAGAAGACGTGGACAGACGAGGGACCGGTCCAGGACTGGGTGCAAACAGTCTGGAGTAGTAGACCAGATGGGGGTCTCTCCCGATGATGGAGCATGTTAGTCCTGGATACGTTCAGCTGTCACAACACCGACGACACCAAAGCGCTGCTCCGTCTGACCAACACCGATCTCGTCATCATCCCAGGTGGGATAACTACTCCTGCAGCCCCTCGATGTGTCCATCAATAAGCCGTTCAAGGACCAACTACGTCGCTGCTGGTCTGACTGTATAATGAGTGCGGAGAAGACGAACACCAAGAGCGGGAGGATGAGAAAGGTCAACCTTCCGATGATCTTGAGCTGGATTGTCAAGGTGTGGGAGGAGATACTGTCGGACATCATCAACCAAGCATTTCTGAAATCTTACATCTCCAACAACATGGACGGCACAGAGGACGACATCATTTGGGAGGAGGAGGCTGCAAATGATGGTGACAGCGACATGGATAGTGACGGGGACTTCCTCCACCCTGATTTAAGTCGATAAGTGCCGTCTTCGCTGTGGAAAGCATTGACAAGGATTTCCTCGCGTTTAGCTGAAAAGCTTCATCAAACCCAAACGGCCCTTTTCAGGGCCACAAATCCACAAGAAATGTCTATGATACCGGAATGAATCCCTTTTATTCCATTTTCTCAGAACAAAAAAAAAATCCTCTTTGTAATATTAAAAAATAAAATATAAAAATTAAATCTTGGTTCTCTTTCTCTTTCTCTTTCTCTTTCTCTTTCTCTTTCTCTTTCTCTCTTTCTCTCTCTTTCTCTCTTTTTCTCTCTCTCTTTCTCTCTCTTTCTCTCTCTTTCTCTCTCTCTTTCTCTCTTTTTCTCTCTCTCTTTCTCTCTCTTTCTCTCTCTCTTTCTCTCTCTTTCTGTCTCTCTTTCTCTCTCTTTTTCTCTCTCTTTTTCTCTCTCTTTTTCTCTCTCTTTTTCTCTCTCTTTTTCTCTCTCTCTTTCTCTCTCTTTCTCTCTCTTTCTCTCTCTCTCTTTTCGCCTTCTTGAAAATGAGAATAAGACAGTGGAACTAGATTAAACGGACATGGGAGGGAGCATGCTGACACCTCCATCACTTTGTTCCACACAAAGCTAATGTTCAAACGGATTTAGATCTCGATCAGAAAATAAAATGATTAATACATTCCTTTCCTTTGAGGGTGAAAAACATGGGTATGGTGAATGCACCGGAAAAGTTTATTTATTTATTCATTTATGAGGGTGAAAAACACAGGTGCGGCGAAGACTCGGCCACGGTTTATGCATCGGAAAATACGGTAAATACAAACATGATTCAATCACAAATGTTTGAATGTTCCATGTGTGTGTGTGCACCTGCTGCCACCGCCAGTCATCATCTCCCTTTGCAAGTCTCTTTGACTGAACGGAGACTTCCCTGGTCTCGAAGCACCCATGTTCACCCCAGCAAGGAACCATGACTCATGGACAAAGCAGTCTCCTTATCCTTGGTGCGTTTCCACCTCCACCTCCGAGGGTTCGTCCGACCCCACAGGGTGACATCCCCATCCGCCCAGACACAGTATGTCACTGCCACCACTGGCCATCTCCATCCGTGGTCTCACCGAAGCATGGTCCCATCCGTCCATGGTGGCAGGGAGTTGCACCATGGATCAGAGTTGCCAAAAGGGAGTCGACGAAGCGAACCAAGCCTCACTACGAAACCGCATCCAAATCTGATATATTCAGCGTGGTCCTCGACCCCACTGAGACTCAGTCCCACCTTCAACATGATGGAGTCAATAATGCCCTCCAAGTTGCATGGCCAAGGCCGCATCCCATTCACGTGTCGATCGGCACAACAATGTGCGCACGTGTACAGCCCTCGGCCTCATAAAAGCCACCGCAGCTGCAGGCCTCGGCCACATTGCAAACACATGTCTAATGGCGCAACACCGGATACCACGTGCTCGGTCTTTTTCCCACTTAAATTGCTGCACTCATCACGGTCTACGCTCCTATTGATGATGTTATTCGGCACGCTCTTCGCTCCCATCAGTCTTCGATAAAGTCTTTGTCCGTTTTATGTTTTGGTTTCATCATCGCACTCCCATCCTTTTTAACCTTGTTTATGTTACACATGCAGGATCAATGTTTTATTTCCCATAACAATGCAACACACATGGAACATGCTTTTCTTCCTTTCCAAAATCATGAACTGACAAGCAATGTCTTTTATTTTTTGCAGTTTTCAATGTTTCCAGAAGCATGAACAGAAAAACAAAGGAAAGAAAGAGCCGCCATTGCTCAAGCAGCTTCAACAAAAGGAAGTGCATGTGCAGTGTCAAACAGATGTTGGTGTGGTGGTACAGAAAGTAGGACAGATGCAGGAATTAAAGGATGAGTCAATATATCAGGAGAAAGCACAAAGACTATCTGAGATAAATCTACTGGAACAAGAAATCTGTAAGGGGGAAAACAATGTGCGTATTGAGGAACGAGAGGTTTCTCAAAGTGAAGAAGAAGAAGAAGAGCACAGAAAAACAAAGGAAGAACAGAGACAAAGGGAAGATGATTTGATCGATAAAAAGGAAGATGAGATGAGTGAAAGAAAAGAAGAGAGGGTGATGGACCAGGAACATGAAAAACCTTTTGAGGAATTTGATGTGACCAAAGTGGAAGAACATGAAAATGTTGCTGCAGAGAAGGAAGAAGAAAGTATCGCTGTGGAGACAGAAGACAGTGTCACTGTGGAGACAGAAGACAGTGTCACTGTGGAGACAGAAGACAGTGTCACTGTGGAGACAGAAGACAGTGTCGCTGTGGAAGAGACAGAAGTCAGTGTCGCTGTGGAGACAGAAGTCAGTGTCACTGTGGAGACAGAAGACAGTGTCACTGTGGAGACAGAAGACAGTGTTGCTGTGGAGACAGAAGTCAGTGTCGCTGTGGAGACAGAAGACAGTGTCACTGTGGAGTCAGAAGACAGTGTCACTGTGGAGTCAGAAGTCAGTGTTGCTGTGGAGACAGAAGTCAGTGTCGCTGTGGAGACAGAAGACAGTGTCACTGTGGAGACAGAAGACAGTGTCGCTGTGGAGACAGAAGACAGTGTCACTGTGGAGACAGAAGACAGTGTCACTGTGGAAGAGACAGAAGCCAGTGTCGCTGTGGAGACAGAAGACAGTGTCGCTGTGGAGACAGAAGACAGTGTCGCTGTGGAAGAGACAGAAGCCAGTGTCACTGTGGAGACAGAAGACAGTGTCACTGTGGAGACAGAAGACAGTGTCACTGTGGAGACAGAAGACAGTGTCGCTCTGGAGACAGAAGACAGTGTCACTGTGGAAGAGACAGAAGCCAGTGTCACTGTGGAGACAGAAGACAGTGTCACTGTGGAGACAGAAGACAGTGTCACTGTGGAGACAGAAGACAGTGTCACTGTGGAGACAGAAGACAGTGTCACTGTGGAGCCAGAAGTCAGTGTCGCAGTGGAGACAGAAGACAGTGTCACTGTGGAGACAGAAGACAGTGTCGCTGTGGAGACAGAAGACAGTGTCGCTGTGGAGACAGAAGACAGTGTCACTGTGGAGACAGAAGACAGTGTCACTGTGGAAGAGACAGAAGCCAGTGTCGCTGTGGAGACAGAAGACAGTGTCGCTGTGGAAGAGACAGAAGCCAGTGTCACTGTGGAGACAGAAGAAAGTGTCACTGTGGAGACAGAAGACAGTGTCACTGTGGAGACAGAAGACAGAGTCGCTGTGGAGACAGAAGACAGTGTCACTGTGGAGACAGAAGACAGTGTCACTGTGGAAGAGACAGAAGCCAGTGTCACTGTGGAGACAGAAGACAGTGTCGCTGTGGAAGAGACAGAAGCCAGTGTCACTGTGGAGACAGAAGAAAGTGTCACTGTGGAGACAGAAGACAGTGTCACTGTGGAGACAGAAGACAGAGTCGCTGTGGAGACAGAAGACAGTGTCACTGTGGAGACAGAAGACAGTGTCACTGTGGAAGAGACAGAAGCCAGTGTCACTGTGGAGACAGAAGACAGTGTCACTGTGGAGACAGAAGTCAGTGTCGCAGTGGAGACAGAAGACAGTGTCACTGTGGAGACAGAAGACAGTGTCGCTGTGGAGACAGAAGACAGTGTCACTGTGGAGACAGAAGACAGTGTCGCTGTGGAAGAGACAGAAGTCAGTGTCACTGTGGAGACAGAAGTCAGTGTTGCTGTGGAGGAGACAGACAACAATGTATCTGTGAAGGAGAAAGAAGAAAGTGTCGCTGCAGAGAAGACAGAAGAAAGTGTGGTTGTGGAGGAGAAAGAAGAAAGTGTCACTTTGGAATTGAAAGAAGACAGTGTCGCTCTGGAGGAGAAAGATGAAAGTATCGCTGCAGAGGAGACAGAAGAATGTGTTGTTGAACAGTTGCTGGAAAAAAAAGAAAAGCTCTTCCTCAAGAAACAAAGGAAGAAGCAAAGACAAGGAGCAAACAAAATTGCTGGATCTGAACAGAAACCCCACAGTGTTGTCAGGGTACATCAACAGCAACAGAAACCTCACTGTGATGACTGGCTGCAGCAGCAGCAGCAGCAACAACAACAGAAACAGCAGCAACATCAACAACCGAAACAGCACTTTGATAAGAAGTTCCAGAAGGAACAGAAGCCTTGCCGTGATGACTGGCGGGATCAACATCAACAACAGAAACAGCATCAACATCAACAACAGGAACAGCACTTTGATAAGAGGTTCCAGAAGGAACAGAAGCCTCGCCATGATGACTGGCAGGATCAACATCAACAACAGAAACAGCAGCAACATCAACAACAGGAACAGCACTTTGATAAGAGGTTCCAGCAGGAACAGAAGCCTCGCCGTGATGACTGGCAGCATCAACGTCAACAACAGAATCGGCAGCAACATCAACAACAGAAACAACACTTTAAGTTGTTCCAGCGGGAACAGAGGCCTCACTGTGAGCACGGACAGCAACACCAACAGCAGCAGCAGCAGCAGCAGCAGCCGCAGCAGCAGCAGCAACAGCAGCAGCAGCATGATGGTGTTGAGGAGCCACATCATATTCAGGAAGTTCAACAGGTAAACACTCTTCAGTCCTTTGGAGAAGTTGGGGGTGAACATATTGGGTACAAACATAGCCAACCCCAAGATGGAGACGTCAAGTTGAAAGGCATTTTGGCACTTCATCTTCTGTAGACATTGCTGTTAATGTTTCATTCAATGAAAAACATCCTTATTTGTCGAGATCATTGTAATTATCACTTTGGAGGGAAAGGTAACTCATTGGCATGGTCATTGCCATGGAGGATAAAAAACTTCAATTGGATTATGTCACCAAATTCAACTTTTCATCGATTACTTGTTCCATTACTGCATTTCCTTCTGTTCTCTTTCCTGAATGAGGTTTCATCATTTAATTTTTCATTTTTCTATTTTTTCAAAGGTCCCTCGGAAGCGGTGCGGATTCCCTCCTCCACCACCTCACATTAAGCGATATCGTTCAGAACGTAAGTTTCCAAGATTCTGCCTTACATGTCAAATTATTCCAAACTTTGTTTGAACTCCACGTTCTTCACCTGCACCGTGTGCCTTTTTTCTGTGCGTCACAAGTGTTGAGAACAGACAAATGTTTTGCTGCACTCTGAGCCAGACAAGCCCAAAATAAATCTTCCAATTGGTGGAAGTCTGGCATGACAAACTCTTAAAGTATCCACACATGTCATTGTGTACACCTGGATGATCATTCAAATAAATTGTTTGAAAAACCAAATTTTTTACAATCCCACTTTCTCTCAGCTTGGGGTGACTCGAGCTGCCTCCCAAGAAGCATTTCATCATGGTTCAGGGAGAGGGACGAGCATAGATAGATATCGATACAGATATGGATAGATAGATCTCCATTCCAGGATTGTGGTGAAAAGCATGATAATGATTGAGATTATGATGACAGTGCGATTGAATGATTTTAACTTGCTTTTGTTGATGTGTGCGCAACAGAGGAAGAAGTCATATTTATGGCCGCTGGAGCAGAGGATGAGATGTTTGGTAGTGAATCCATCATCACTCCCAAGTGCTCCAGGAATGCAAGACGAAGACAGAGACTCTTACAGATGGCTGATCCAAGTTGTTTCCAATAAAAAACAGTCTCCAGAATTTCAGGTAATGTTTACACTCCAAGGACTTTATTTAATATATAATTGACACTTTTTGAGTCCAAGTTTTTAAATCTGTCACTTCCTTGTTTAAAATAGCATGACAAGAACTTAATAATACTCAGTGAAGAGACTTTAATAATTCAATTAAATAAATCAGGCAGGTGAGGTCTCTCACTGATCTGTGCAATCAATGCCAATCATGTCTGTCACACATGAAGGGAACTGTATCCATTGACTCTCAGTGTTTGCTGCAGCTATCACGTGTGACTTCATTATTGTGCAAACACATTGACACTCCAACGATATTTTTCACTTTTTCCTCCTTCCCTTCAGCTCCTGCCATCATCTGGATTAACTTCGAATATTCATCCAAAAAATATCTGACCTTAGCTCTGACCACAATCTTCTCCACCTCATCAACTCAGATTTCTTTCATCAAAAATCCCATTCGTTTTTTTGCAACAAACCTTTATCGTTCCTTTTGGCTCTCATATGATCCTCGACAAGGTATACAAAAAAAAAAAAAAACATGTTTCACTTGTACCAGCTTCCCAAACTCATCTGCAGATTCCATCAGAAGAACTTCACTCAAGCTATACTACAAATACTGCACAAAATGACCTTTACTGTTACAATCATTTGAAATTATTGTGCCTGAAGGCAGCAGAAACTCCCCAACATCAAGAGGCAAGACGAGAAGCAAACAGCAGCAAAGACTGCAATCTGCCCCCCCCCCCCCCCATACTTGCGATCTCAGTCATTGAGCTGTACTTCAGTTGGTTTTCCATACAATCTGGTTCAGGAGGACACAGTTCATGCCTATGAAACCTTTGTCACTCCTGTGTGAAGCGGGGCCATCGCCGTAAAATACAAAACACACAGGAAATGGCGCAATGTGTTGAGGCGCGGCGGTGATGGTCACGTTTAACCCTCGACCAGTCAAAGATCCCCGGGGGGTTAAATATCAAAGCAAGGTCAACTTTGGTATTCTTTGCTTTTATTTTATCAAAGCGACCAGTCTTATTTGTTCTCTCCAATATGTGTCTTTTTCTTGCCCTCCCCCACCCCACCCTTCGTCTTCCCGTAAGTGAAGCGATGGGTGGTATTTGCTAGTCCTGAAGTAAAACGGCAATGTATTCTAAAAATAGAGAAATGTTGGTTACAATGCCATGTCATACACACTTCAACATCCCAGTTATAATGAGGTTTACAAAGAACGGCATAAAACAGTCTCATGAGGGAGAATAGTATCCACTTGGTGGGGATAATGAGGTATCAGCAAATAAAATAATTTGATATTAATAAAATCAACAACAGTTTTGCCAATGTATATACAAGTAGATAATTATCCGTCCCATGGACAGGTGGCATTGATGGTGGTGGCGGTTTCTTCTGTGGTTGGCACGTGATAGCACTGGACCAATCATGTTCAGTGATGCACCTCGGGCTGCAGAGCCAATACTCGGCGCCCGCGCTTTCACTTTTTAACTCAGCTTTAATTTAATTTAATTAATTTAATTTAATCGCTGAGAATTTAACAATTCTCAGCGATTCATAAGTTTTTCCCTAAAAAATAAACCCCTTTTTTTATCCCAACCTGTTGAAATATCTAAAACATGTAAGTGAATGGAGATGTTAATAGCCTCCCCTTTTAACCTCGGAGCACTTTTTTTTCAAATAACCAATGCATATTGTTTAGCTCACTCATTGAACCTATAAATATTTGTTCATTCTCAAATTCCACAAAATATTGATTTCTGAACTCTTTCTAAGTTAAAACATTGGTGTTGTGTTGTTTAAAAATGAATATGAACTTGTTTTGTTTGTGTTATTTGAGGTCTGAAAACACTGAATCTTTGTTGTCATTTTGACCAGTTGTCATTTTCTGCAAATAAATGCTCCAAATGACAATATTTTTATTCGGAATTTGGGAGAAATGTTGTCAGTAGTTTATAGAATAAAACACAAATGTTCATTTTACTCAAACACATACCTATAAATAGTAAAACCAGAAAAACTGATAATTTTGCAGTGGTCTGTTAATTTTTTGCAGAGCTGTAGATTTCATTATTTATTTTTTACTCTTCTTTTCATCCTCAAATTGTAAGACCTACAAACATGCATCCCCTCTCCCGCACCATAAATTTGTTTGGGGAAGGTGTCACAAGAGGATCGAGGAAAACTGAAAATGACATCACAAACAGCATTTGTTTAAGTTCCACGACAGCATGGTTTCCATGGAGATCACTACGTTAAGTGGTGACGACATTGCTTGTTTGAGTGCTTTGAAGGAAGCAAGCCACCTGGCAAGCGATATCAAGCTGCTTACTAACGGAACACACCCCTGGTGTTCATGTCACACTTTTTAAATTTAGGGGATACATGTCGAGACTCCATATTGTACTGGAGTTGGCATGACACCCACAAAACACCCAAAGAGTCTTCCTTGCATTGGATGTTAGCGTTACATCCAAAAAAAACACCCAAATAGTCTTCCTAACAATGGGTGTTCGTGTTACATCCAAAAAAACATCAGCAATTGTTGCTTGAGGCTTGGAAGGTGAAGGCCAAGGAGATGGTCAAACCAGAAAAGAAAATGACGTTCCAAGTTCCAACGATGTGTTCTGGTGTCATGGAGATCGCATAAAGTACTGATGTTGGAAGGAATGAGGAGGAGGAGGAGGAGGAGGAGCTAAGTGGGGAGGAGGAATGCAGATGACAGATTTGGTGCTGTGGCACCAATGATGTGCTGTGGCACCAATGATGTGCTGTGGCAGAGGTGATATTGAAGCCTCATTGTAACAAATGACAGTTCTCTGGTGGTGAAGAATAAAAAACCAACACAAAACAATCTGCTTATAAATGTGTGAATAATGGGATGGTGAAATCAGAAAGGAGGAAAAATGGCCAGCAGACAACACCGACCCATACCCTAATTTTTCAATCAATGAAATTACAAACTATTAGAATATTTCGTCTCATTTACCAAATACCACTATCATCTCCGCCTCTATTGCTGTCTCCACTCCCGCCTGAACTTATTTCTAGCCAGCCCAACATCCAATGTTTTAGATTCAATGATTGACGAAAAATATGTTAGTTATTATTATATTAAATTATGGTATTGTGAGATGCGAATCCGTACACTTCTGAACTTCCTAGGTGAAAATGGACTGCATTTTCTAACTCATTGGGGTCGATTTACTCTAAGAAATGTTTAGACGGACAACAAATTAATTATAGATTAGAAAATATCGAAATGAGCTTGAAGCGAAATCATTTGGTATGAGTAACAATCAAAGCAGGCATCGCCATTCCGGGCCGTGGTGTGCTTCTCCCACGATCTGCCTTGCCGGATCCAGATGTTCTTCATTGAAGCTTCAAATACACAAATAAACAAATTACGACTGGTGAGATTCCGAGGGGAAACAGGAAAGCACGAACTTCCTTAGGACTGATTATCAGATTTCATTCCCGATTTCGACACTTATTTCATCCGGATGATATCCGATCCTTAAAACTGAAATAATATTTGGATGATCTTTATTATAAAACCAAGGTTGCACACTAAAAACTCCGCTCACCGTCACACGATCCCCATGAAATTGCTGTGGCACTTAGCGGACTTGCCGACAATGTTTGAGAAGTCTTGGCGTTCCATAGTACCACTTGCATTTTGCACAATGCGTATTTTTGTCATTCCCCGTGTACGGTCTGTCGTCTGCTACCAGCAATGTTGTACTGCTATCCCGTGCATGTGCACGGGTATCGCTAATATAGTTTAATTAGTCCGTGAGAGGAGATCGTGGAAAATCGTATCATTCAATGCATGAAATCACTCCAAGCTCCTAATTTGGAAACCACAGCACTTAAAAAAGCGAAGTAAACAATGTTTCGTAGCGATGATGAACAAGCATTTAATATGAGTGAGGAAAGTGAAAAAAAAACACCTTGACGTTCATAAATGGTTGCGGCCTGTTCCAAGCTGAGGCATGGTTGAGTAGGCCAAAAAACATGGCGGCTTCAGACCCCATCGAGGTTACCAAGGAAACACCTCAAGACCCCATCGAGAGCGGTGACCGTGGCTCGCCTGATGAAGGATATAATTAAATACTAATGCCGTTAATTATCTTCAAATGGTGTTTTAGTTTTCTCAACACACAATTTCACTCTTACACTTCCTTGGGATTTTCTTCGTGTTTGTGCAAAGCTTCAGGCTGCTTGGTTTCATGGTTTTGGAGTTATGGAGGAGAGAAACACACACACACACACACACACACACACACACACACACACTCACACACACACACACACACACACACACGCTCACAATGATACACACACACACACACACACACACACAAACACACACACGCTCACAATGATACACACACACACACGCTTACAATGACACACACACACGCTTACAATGACACACACACACACGCACACGCACACGCACACACGCACACACACTTATGGGCGTCGATTGGTGGGGGACGGGGGGGACATGTCCCCCCACACTGTTTATCAAGGGGGGGTCAACATATCGATTGCCCCCCCCACTTTTTCATTGAAGGTAAGTTACGTAACACAAAACGAGCTGCTCTAGTACAACCAGGCCAAGATGCTCGTCAAATACAAGAATAAATTTTTAAATCTCTATTAAAGTTCTATTGGTCTATTATAGTTCTATTAAAGATGATAGGTTAATAATTCACCATTGAGAATCCGTGCTTCCCAAGCCATGGTCTCCCACCGGCCAAGCGTCCATAGCGACGTCGCTTTTTGATCCTTCAATGTCAGCTTTTCCTATCATTACGAAGCAGAATTAGCCAAGCGTTGGATTGTTCACTCACTAACAGGGAACGTGACCTGGGCATTTTGAGATATATTGGGACGTTTTCGGACTTTGTATCGTCATTTTATGAGTGTTTTAAGAAATCGCGGCTTCATGGCCCGGAGCGCCACGCCTCGGAAGTGTTAGGCCGCAACGGCTCGGGGCCCCTTTAGCGACCAAAAATGGTTTATTTCACCTTTCTAACTTATATTGCACTATACTTAAACAAAACGTATGGGCACGCAGTATACTTAAACAAAGGCACGCGGTTTCAAAGTTGTGTTTTTTGGGGGGTTTTTTTGCACGTACGGGCACGCACGTACAGCCACGCACATATGGGCACACACTAGTGGAAATGATGAACGTATTTACAAATCAACAAACTATGTACAATAATTGGAAAGAAGAGAGTGCACGTCCGGACGGCAACAGATCATAATCCCTCGTCTCCTGGTCTCGTGGTTTGTGAGAAATAAAAGAATTACATAAATGTTCACATTACAACTGATTTTAGCTCATTCCTTTGGTGAACCCTTTTGATGGCATGCAAATCAAGAACACAATCTTTAACGACGACGCTAACTATGAACCAATAATATCATAATCATCTCACTCAACTTTAGCCCATTGGTTTATTAAATGCAGATTAAATAAAATGATGAATATTAATAATCCCAGGTAATAAAATACCAGGGTATCTGACCCTAACCAAAAGTAATAAAAGTAATAAGCATGTAGCCGGGAACTAAGCGAGGAATGGAATGCTAAATTGGGAGCTCAGATGAGAAATTAACAACTGAACTCGTATCGGCGCTCTTTTAGTAATACATGTGCTACGCAAAGCTTATCACATGTCAACATTGTGCCTGGAGGTATAGTGACCTAGCCAAAAGTATGTTGACCTTAAAAATGCCCAGTTACGCAAAAATAACCCTTATAATTCACATGTCAATATTTATTCAACTGAAATGTAATTCCCTTCTCGTTTCATAGAGGATATGGACATGAGAAAGTTTTTCGCGACAGCATCAAGTAGCACATCCCCGACCACTCTCCTGGAGCAATCAAGTTCCCAGAAAGAGGTGGACGATTCAAAGGAGAAGATAGCAGAAAAGGGTGCATGTGAGAGTACTCGGCCTAATTTACCAGATCAGCCTTTCCAACTTCATGATGTCAGTTGTATCCCAGTCCAAATACTGCCAAACCGAAAGTTGAAGTTTCAACAACAGTGGTTCAAAGATTTTCCGTGGCTTCATTTTGATCAGAGCATCGGCGGTGTACTCTGTCACACCTGTACTGATGCTTCTCGTGAAAAACTTACCGAACTTGCCCACTGTGCAGAAGACGCATTTGTCTCAAAGGGCTTTCGGAACTGGAAAAAAGGCTACAGAAAAATTCAGACAACACGAATGAACAAACACACATAGGCTTGCCTCTGAAAATCTGAAATGTCGCAGAAGTCAACCTGGTGTCCATGTGCAGCTGAGCAGCAAACTGCTAGAAGAACAAAGATCTGCATGGTCAGCACTTCTGAAGATTATCACCTCAATGTAATATTTAGCCTGACAAGGTTTTGCAATTCGTGCGAAGGATGCCTCTGATGGGAATTTCAAAATGCTCTTACAGTTGCGGGCCGAGGATGATGTAAACCTCAAGACGTGACTGTCAAGGAAGACGACGTTCACAAGTGGAGAAATTGAGAACGATATTCTACAGTTGATGAGTCATGTCATCCTCAGAAATATCTGCAGTAACATGAATGAAATGTCCACTCAATTCGGATTCGTAACTGATGGAACACAAGATATTTAGGGTAATGAGCAGGAGTCGGTGTGTGTGCGCTATGTGACGGATTCCTCTGATGTTCAAGAAGATCTCATTGGCCTCCACCAAGTATCGTCAACAACAGGAGTATCACTTTGTATGATGCTTCAGGATGTCCTAATTCGGTGTCAACTCCCTATTGAACACCTTAGAGCGCAGACTTACAATGGGGCAAGCAACATGTCCGGAAAGTACAAGGGCTGTCAAGCACAGCTAAAAAAACTCCAACCGCTGGCCAATTATGTTCACTGTGGAGCTCATGTCACCCAACTCATTACATCCAAAGCCCTACAAACTGCACCGCTCATAAGAGATGCCCTTGATTATGTCCAGGTACTCAGTAACATCTACAACAACTCTGGAAAATTCAAGCATCTGTACTTGAATATCCACGCTGACGATGCTGACACTCCTTGCCCTACACGCCTGAGGCCAATTTGCCCGACGCGTTGGTTAACTCTTTCTCCTGCAGTGAAATCGATATTGGATAACTATGAAGTGGTACTGGATTCCCTTCAACAAGCAAGTCATGACTTTGGTACGAACACGGCATCGCGAGCCAACGGTATTCGAAGCTGTCTTTCATCAGGAAAGTGTGTTCTCGGTCTGTTTGCATCATTGCCCATTCTCCAATCCCTCGAATACCTCAATAAGGCACTTCAGGGTTCACAAGTTACCATCTCTGGTATGCTTACTGCTGCAAAGGTAACTGCACAGAATCTCCAATCTCTCCGTACCGACCAGACGTTTCAGGAGGTTTTCGAAGCAGCACAACAGAAGCTCCAGCAGTGCCAACTAGATCCAGTGACCCTCCCTCGTAAGCACAAGCTTCCGAAGAGACTTGATGGAGGCACGCAGGAATACACTGCCAATTCTGCAGATGAGGTATACAGAGTTGAATTTTTCAAAGTCATCGACGGCGCATCCGAGAACTTGAACGAGAACTTCACATCAACCGACCTCATGGCGTATCCGGACTTGGGTGAAATGCTCCTGTCTGGGTCATTCAAACCACAAATAGTCTCATCAAATATCCAGAACTGTCGGATTCCCTAGACTCCCCCAGAGCAAGAACTTGGCTTCTTTCGTAACCAGTTCAGTGGTTCATCCGTTGAGGATTACCGTAAGATATTTGTAGACATGGTACCGGAAGTCCGTCGAATGTTCCCACAGGTAGAACGTTTGCTTCGGCTTCTATTGGTTTCCCCTGCAAGTCCATGCGAAGCTGAACGGTCACTCAGCGCACTCAGACGTATGAAGACTTGGTTACGTTCCACAATGACCCAAAAACGCCTCAACCATCTCATGATCTGTCATGTTCACCGAGATCGTCTGACTGCACTTGACCCCCAAGACATTGCTACAAAGTTTTTAACTGGATCGGCAGACAAGAGGGTCCATATTTTTTGGCAAGTTTTAAGGTAAGTTGACCGTACTCGTGTAATATCAATTTCATGTATGTCAGTCTAGTTTTCTGATAAACAATTATATATATATATATACTGTAAAAATATATGTATATGTATTTCTTTGATGACACTATTTGATAAAAAGATGGTAAGATTAATTTAAGGGATTTGTGTGATCAGAAGACAGTTTGTCAACGAGCGTATAAAATCAAGAATTTGCAAGGGTAGACTTGCTGTGTCCACGCCGGCACGAAGTGGGCTTCGTGGTCTGGACATGCAATGTCCCCCCCACTTTTCAAAAGCAATCGACGCCCATGCACACACTTTAAGAAGCCATCGACGAACGTCCATCTTGTTTAGGGATCCTGAAATCATGAAAAGTAACCTCAGGTGGACGTTCTACAATCCCACTCTCGAAGAAACATTTTATATTTTCAAATAAAAAATACAAAAACACTTCATTTTAAATAATAAATCATTTTGCATTTTCTTCTTTGCATCTTGTGTTGATGAATTGTTGTGGTGTTGATGTGGTGCAGGTATCATGGGCTGAATGGCCTCCACCTGTGTCTGGGTGACTTGAGGTGACCTCCGTCGTCATGGTAACATGGTTCGGGCCCTTTATAATGTGCATGGAAGCCTGTGTTGGGCCGACTCCACGAGCACCCTCTGTCAATGGTAGGTGAAGAAGTTTGGGCTCCCTCACAACTACACAGGCTCAAACCCGAACACGGGGCGTCCTTTGTGTGATTGGAACAAAATTTAACTAACCATCGCTGTCCGACACAACACACACAGGCCCTCGGCACGGACACACACAGGCCCTCGGTACGGACACACACAGGCCCTCGGTACGGACACACACAGGCCCTCGGCACGGACATACACAGGCCCTCGGCACGGACATGCACAGGCCCTCGGCACGGATACACACAGGCCCTCGGCACGGACACACACAGGCCCTCGGCACGTACACACACAGGCCCGCCCACCGGATGCTCTGCCACGTCACTTCCCGAGCAACAACATCAACAGCATAACAACAAGCAAGGATTCCCCGAAATACAACCAGTAATATTGACGGAAAGTGTTGTGACATCAACAACCACACAACCCAACCAACTCAACTGGGTGACGTTTCGGGAGGAGCCGATCACCCTCATCAACGTGTACTGTGTGCAGATTGAAATAAGCACGGATTTCTGTGCTCCGTTGCACCAACCGACTTTTATTTACGGATGTTTTCGTTTACACATAAAAACATTATTTAACTTCAAGAAACAAGAGTCGGATTAAGAAGATTGGAAACAGTTTATAAAGCTTTGTGTTACCATGACAACAATACAAGGGGCGTGGCTTCGCTCCTTTTTTTGAAGCTTTGTGACGTCATAGAGGAGGGTGAGCGGTACAACGCACAGTTCGTCGTCGTCCCAGTTCATGTGAAGATCGTCGTCGTGTTCGAAGCAGCCATGTGGCCTCTTATCAGACTAATCTTAGCGTTTTTCTACTCGAAGGAGGTCGAGACTCGCCATTTACATCGGCACAATCATGGACAGGTGCACGAGGCGTATTCACCCACCTGGACTGCAAACTTACCTCATCAGGTAAGTGGGAAGGAGAAGAGTTTGTGGTTTAAACGATGACTCGAGTAACATATCAATTTGATGACGACAGTATGTAGAGCAAGAGGAGGTTCAAAAGAGGAGAGCAGGTGATGAGACATTTTCACATCGTGATCATCCCGTGATGGATCATCTCAGGAAGTTTAATGTGGGAGTGAACTCGTCCACTTATCATCCATTGTCTCGACACAAGAGATCCCGACCACAAACCGTGTGTTCCATTGTTATAGGAAGGGGATTCCACGAGAGAACACCGCTCTGTTTGAAGGGATGTAAAGCCGGCTGTTCGGTGTGGAAACACTCGATTGTAATGGCTAAACAACTCGTAACAACCCTGAGGATCTTCAAGACCTCGAAGTTCATAATCCCTGCTCATCATCATGGAAATGTGACCTTTATTGTTGTCGACCTTGAACATCAAGGTGCTGTCTGCACCGTGAGGATGTTCCCTTGTCCGAGTTCACTGTCGACATTTGGACAGGTTTGTTTTCTGTACCAACACTACTCGTGTCCGTATGCTCACAGATCGTCCGGAACAACGGTCCACGACGGGTTCAAGTACAAGTGGACCGTGTGGAATTTTTTGAAACTGGAGTCCTCCTGATCCTCAGCACGTTGATCCTCATCAGAGTTTGGAAGGCGTGGAAACATGCCCGGTCATTGGGGAGGAACAAAAGGAAAAAGTGTATTCATCTCTGGTAAGGAACCATTTGTTTCCCTTCTCTTTTTAATGAGTTAATTAAAGGAAGAAAGAAAGGTCTTCACACTGTTTGTTGAAATGACATAATTTAGCTTCCTCTGATGTCCACCCAACCCCACCAGTCCTCTCCCCACCCCACCAGTCCTCTCCCCACCACACCAGTCCTCTCCCCACCACACCAGTCCTCTTCCGAACCCAACAGTCCTCTCCCTACTACACCAGTCCTCTCCCTACCACACCCCTCCTCTATCCACCCCACCAGTCCTCTCCCCACCCTCCTCTCGCCATCCCACCAATTCTCTCCCCACCCCACCAGTTCTCTCCCCACCACTCCTTTCCCCACCCCACCAGTCCTCTCCCCACCCCTCCTCTCCCCACCCCACTAGTTCTCTCACCACCCCACCAGTCCTCTCCCCTCATCTCCTCTCCTCCCATCCCTCTCCTCCCCTCCCCTCCCATCCCCTCTCCTTCCCTCCCACCCCCACTCCTCCCATCCGCTCTCCTCCCATCCCCTCCCATCCCCTCTCCTCCTTGAGGCCGTCTCTCAGAGGAAAGGGGGATTGGAACGACGTGCCATTGGTCCTGCTTGCCAGTAGCTCGCACTGATTGGTTGTAAGTCCTTGACGCGGATTGGACGATCACGGATGCTCAAGTGGTGTTTATGAAGGGAGAAAGGGGAGAGGAGGGTTTGGAGTTTTTTGGGGACTTGACCTGAGACCACAGGTGTCACAGATTGTACTTGTTACACTCCTGCTAAGTGGACCCCCCTCCCCCCCAGTGAACTGTTCTCGCCCCAAAATGACTTAATTTGTTGGACATTGTGAATAACTGTGTGGAAATCATTTGTTCAAGTCATAAAAAACATTTTAATAGAATAACAAAGGATATAGGGATGGTGTGCCAAAGTGTGTAAACATGTTAGAGATGGTCACAATAAATCATCACGTGAAAACATCTCCACATCTTTCATTGAATAATGATTGTGTCTTCAAATGACACTCACGCTCTCAATTTTGATTAATAATCACACAAACACGTGCATGTGTGTTAGTGTGTGTGTGTATATTGTTACGAATTCTGGCCCGCCTGACGTGCGATCGGCCGCGTACCTCTCATGGCAGCCACGTCGCCCACCGGACAGACAATTCAGTCGTGACCCTCCTGGAACTACCGCCAGGATCCAGTCACGGGTGGGGGTTTAACCTCACCACAAACCAGTCCGCATTCTACCCGCGTGAAATAGGGTGAATCGCCGAATGTCGATATACCTAAATACCCGCGCGGGTAACCTACCGAGGCGTTGGACCATGCCGCAGGTCAGCTTAGGACATGAACCGCTTAAGCGGTTCGTTCTGTGCTACAGGGATAGCCGAAGAGTGTTATCGCCGACCTCGACGGTTCCGATTCTTCTTTACTCGGGTGTTCAAAACCCACTACTCATTCCACGATGCAAGATGGCACTTTCAATGTGGTGAAAGGAGGATGTGACGAACGGGAAACGTTGCACACAAGGACATTTATTCAAGAAACCACGTATATACAGCCAAGGCATTCATGTAATTTACAGGCAAGGAACAGAAAACAAAAGCAATACGACTATAATGAGAATGTACATGCACTTAACAGTTGTTACTTCACAGGACACGGCGCCACAGCATGCATACAAAAACAACAGGAAAATCCTTCTCGGACAGTTTCCGACTTGGAAACCGTCTTACCGTGGACCGCGGAGGATGGCATTCGTAAGCGGGCGTAGTGGCAAAGATGGTGGTGATTGTTGTGGGGGTGGTGTGAGCGTGGTGGGCGTTGTGGCGTAGTTGGTGGCGGTTGTTGTTTGCATGGAGGTTTGTTGCAATGGTGGCTCAAAATAACTATAGATAAAGAAAAACGGCTATCTCAAAGAGTCGCAGCCTGGTGAACACGAAGAAACCTCTTGAAACAATGGTGGGGACCTATCTGCACATAAACTTAGCGTCATAACTGATCGAAGGAACCTTTATGGTGTATTGCGAATTTCCACAGCCGTACCAATATGTATGTGTGTGTCTGCGTGTATATTTGCATGTGTGTGTGTATATATGTATGTGTGTGTCTGTGTGTATATCTGTGTGTGTATATGTATGTGTGTGTATATTTGTGTGCGAGTGTGTGTGTGTATATGTGTGTGTATGTATGTGTGTGTCTGTGTGTGTGTATATGTGTGTGTCTGTGTGTGTATGTGTGTGTATGTATGTGTGTGTCTGTGTGTGTGTATATGTGTGTGTATGTGTGCATGTGTGTGTGTGTATGTGTGTGTATGTATGTGTGTGTCTGTGTGCATGTATATTTGTGTGTGTGTGTGCGTGTGTGTGTGTGTGTGTGTGTGTGTGTGTGTGTGTGTGTGTGTGTGTGTGTGTGTGTGTGTGTGTGTGTGTGTGTGTGTGTGTGTGTACACATATAATATGTGCAGTGTGTCATGGAAAATCACGTTTCAGTCATGTATAATATGTGCATAATTCGTGTGTATTCTTGTTCATCTCATCTTCCCTTAATAAGGGGTGAGGTCCAATGTCACCAAGCTTCTGCCCTGCTTCACCACGATACTCCTCCACTTCCCTCTATCCTCGACCAACTCTCTCCACTCTCCAAGCACCCTCAACTTACTGAAATCCCTCCTCACACAATCCTCCCAGCTCAACTACAGTCGACCTCTTCTCCTCCTACGTTGCTCCCTCAACCTATCCACTCTCTTTGACATTGTCTCTTCTTCCATCCACACCAAGTGTCCAGCCTATCTCTCCATCATGCTCATCTGCACACAAATCTCCTCCCTCAGTTCATCTATCCCCTCTTCACTCCTGCAGTCCTCCTCCTGACACAGTTATTCTTGCTGACTGGCAGCCTCTTTTGTCTCTCTGTCACTGCAACCATTTCCAGACTGTAAAGGTCGGCCTATGTCACACATAACTTCTGAACCTTCCCTTTCAATTTCCTTGACCTCTTTCTATCTGCATTGCTCCCTCCACCCTCCTGCATGCATTCACCCCCCTCCCCACCCCCACTGCTGAATCCTCCTCCTCACCTCTTCCTCTGATTTACCATTCCCGGTCACTGTTCCTCCCAGATACTAAAACCTATTTGTCTGTCTGATCTCCTTCCCCTCTAACCTGATAGTCATTTATTTTTCTCTGCTGCCCGACCCACATCACCTCAGTCTTCTTCATATTCATCTTCAGCCCATGCTTCCCAAATACCTTCTTTCACTCCCCCAGGACTTCCTGCATCTCTATGCGTACTCTCCACCACAACAGTCAAATCCTCCACCAACGACAACCTCCCAAGAATATCCCTCATGTTTCCCTTTCTGTTTACCAGCTCCATCACCATGATAATGACGACTGGGCTGAGAAAGCTTTGCTGCCTCAAACCAATGTTCACACTGAACTCTCCAGACATCCGACGACAAACCAAAACTCTTCCCTTCGTTCCCTTGTACATTCCTTCCACCAACTTAACTTTTGCTTCCAGCACTCCCATCCATCTCCGTGTCGTCATCACCATCTCTCTCGGGAAAGTGTCGTTGGTCTTCTCCAGGTCCACCAATCCCAATGCCATTTCACCTTGCACCTCCAACCTCTTCCACACCAGCTCTCTCAGCATGAACATCCCATTCATCAGCCCCTCCCCTTTAGAAACCCGTGCTGCTCCTCTCTGATCTCCATCTTGTGGAAGCAATTTTCGCCACCTCAAGACAGAAAAAACTTTCGTTCAATTCAAGCTTTTAATGCTTCGCCTCTCAACGATGTTGCGAGCGGAAGACAATTCTACATAGAATATTGAGTGTATCTGTACAGTTTTACCAGGGTACTTCGAGACAACAGATGGAACTTTGTGGACTTTAAATTACAACATAGAAGGATAATTGGTCTGTTTTGGATATGGGGGGGGGGGAGATTTCTTGTTGCTGCCTTGGATGGTCAGCAGACAGAAAAGGTTTAACAAGGTTGTTTACAACTACATCAGCAAAATGTGTGTATTATGCTCTTTACTAGTTTTCTTAGCAAATATTTATTAAATTCTTTCTCAAATCACAAAACGAATTATAAATTCAATTCATATTTCAGTTTCCACAACCTCCACACTCTTCATTGTCCTCCCTTCCAGAATACTCTCCAGCACCTTCATGACATGATTTAAGAGTGCAACACCCCTGTACTTCCCGGATCTTGAACATCTCCCTTCCCCTGCCATTTCGGCACAATTATCCCTGTCCTCTCATCCTCCAAAACCTCTCTCTTACATCCATTCAACATCCTCCTTGTGCAACTGATCCAACTTCTCCTGCTGAAATTATCATCTCTGGAAAGACCTCATTACTGCCTGGCACTCTTTACTTCTTCATCCTCTCCAATGCTGTCCACACCTCCTCCTCGATGATCTCCACCAACTCCACTTTCCCCTCTATATAACAGGTGCTGCAGATTGCCGTTGCTTCCTCCCCAGTTCAACAGCTCCTTGAAATATCCTTTCCACACCTTCAATACTGCCCCACTCTCTGTCAAAACCCTCCCGCCACCATCCAAAATCACCACCCCCACCACCTCCCGCATCATGTCTTCACTCTCCCCATCCCTGTAACGATCCAAGTGATAGATCATCTTCTTCCTACCCTCCTCTTCAAACTTATTGTACACCTCTTTCATATTCCTTGCCTTATCCACAGCTCTCTTTGCTGCTCTCTTCTGTTACCAAAAAAGGTGCAGCAACTTTACACCTGGTTGCCTCCCTCTATCCTTTATTTTCTCCATCCTGTTCCAAACCTCCTTCCATTCACCAACTGCCTTCGCTACTTCTTCCGTCCACCATTCTCGGTTTCTATCCCTCAACGATGCACCTTCTCCTGACGTCCTTCCATAAAAAACATCCTCAATTCCCCTAAATGCCTCTCCATACTTCTTTCACACCTTCTGCTTCTCCGCTAAGTTGCTCATACCTGGCCTTCATCCTCTCCTTGTACTCTACTAAGACGTTGTCCCGACACTTCCCCACCTAATAATCTTCCAAAGTCGACAAACTGGATATAATATTGTTGTGCACCGGCTCGCGACTGAAAATGCCATGAAACACAAACGAAAAAGAAGACGAAGACCTGGTCCCACATCTGAAGAATAATTGTTCACAATAGCTCGTCTAATAATGGAGCACCCACCTCAAATAAGTTTGTGCACAAACTTACGTGCGCTCAACAGTAGGCTGGGGGCAGTCATGTGACCCTCAAGAATGGCGGACAAGTTTCCAGTCAGCGTCATTGTTCAAGCACAGCAGAAGAGGTGGACAGACGAGGGACCGGTCCAGGACTGGCTGCAAACAGTCTGGAGTAGTAGACCAGATGGGGGTCTCTCCCGATGATGGAGCATGTTAGTCCTGGATATGTTCAGCTGTCACAACACCGACGACACCAAAGCACTGCTCCGTCTGACCAACACCGATCTCGTCATCATCCCAGGTGGGATAACTACTCCTGCAGCCCCTCGATGTGTCCATCAATAAGCCGTTCAAGGACCAACTACGTCGCTGCTGGTCTGACTGTATAATGAGTGCGTAGAAGACTAACACCAAGAGCGGGAGGATGAGAAAGATCAACCTTCCTATGATCTTGAGCTGGATTGTCAAGGTGTGGGAGGAGATACCGTCGGACATCATCAACCAAGCATTTCTGAAATCTTACATCTCCAACAACATGGACGGCACAGAGGACGACATCATTTGGGAGGAGGAGGCTGCAAATGATGGTGACAGCGACATGGATAGTGACGGGGACTTCCTCCACCTGATTTAAGTTGATAAGTGCCGTCTTCGCTGAGGAAAGCATTGACAAGGATTTCCTCGCGTTTAGCTGAAAAGCTTCATCAAACCCAAACGGCCCTTTTCAGGGCCACAAATCCACAAGAAATGTGTATGATACCGGAATGAATCCCTTTTATTCCATTTTCTCAGAACAAAAAAGAATCCACTTTGTAATCTTAAAAAAATATATATAAAAATTAAATCTTGGTTCTCTTTCTCTTTCTCTTTCTCTTTCTCTCTTTCTCTTTCTCTCTTTCTCTCTCTCTTTCTCTCTCTCTGTCTCTCTCTCTTTCTCTCTCTCTTTCTCTCTCTTTCTCTCTCTCTTTCTCTCTCTCTTTCTCTCTCTTTCTCCCTCTCTTTCTCTCTCTTTCTCTCTCTCTTTCTCTCTCTTTCTCTCTCTCTTTTTCTCTCTCTTTTTCTCTCTCTTTTTCTCTCTCTTTTTCTCTCGCTTTTTCTCTCTCTCTTTCTCTCTCTTTCTCTCTCTATCTCTCTCTCTTTTCGCCTTCTTGAAAATGAGAATAAGACAGTGGAACTAGATTAAACGGACATGGGAGGGAGCATGCTGACACCTCCATCACTTTGTTCCACACAAAGCTAATGTACAAACGGATTTAGATCTCGATCAGAAAATAAAATGATTAATACATTCCTTTCCTTTGAGGGTGAAAAACATGGGTATGGTGAATGCACCGGAAAAGTTTATATATTTCTTCATTTATGAGGGTGAAAAACACAGGTGCGGCGAAGACTCGGCCACGGTTTATGCATCGGAAAATACGGTAAATACAAATACGATTCAATCACAAATGTTTGAATGTTCCATGTGTGTGTGTGTGCACCTGCTGCCACCGCCAGTCATCATCTCCCTTTGCAAGTCTCTTTGACTGAACGGAGACTTCCCTGGTCTCGAAGCACCCATGTTCACCCCAGCAAGGAACCATGACTCATGGACAAAGCAGTCTCCTTATCCTTGGTGCGTTTCCACCTCCACCTCCGAGGGTTCGTCCGACCCCACAGGGGGACATCCCCATCCTCCCAGACACAGTATGTCACTGCCACCACTGGCCATCTCCATCCATGGTCCCACCGAAGCGCGGTCCCATCCGTCCATGGTGGCAGGGAGTTGCACCATGGATCGGAGTTGCCAAAAGGGAGTCGACGAAGCGAACCAAGCCTCACTACGAAACCGCATCGAAATCTGATATATTCAGCGTGGTCCTCGTCCCCACTGAGACTCGGTCCCACCTTCAACAGGATGGAGTCGATAATGCCCTCCAAGTTGCATGGCCAAGGCCGCATCCCAATCACATGTCGATCGGCACAACAATGTGCGCATGTGTACAGCCCTCGGCCTCATAAAAGCCACCGCAGCTGCAGGCCTCGGCCACATTGCAAACACATGTCTAATGGCGCAACACCGGATACCACGTGCTCGGTCTTTTTCCCACTTAAATTGCTGCACTCATCACGGTCTACGCTCCTATTGATGATGTTATTCGGCGCGCTCTTTGCTCCCATCAGTCTTCGATAAAGTCTTTGTCCGTTTTATGTTTTGGTTTCATCATCGCACACCCATCCTTTTTAACCTTGTTTATGTTACACATGCAGGATCAATGTTTTATTTCCCATAACAATGCAACACACATGGAACATGCTTTTCTTCCTTTCCAAAATCATGAACTGACAAGCAATGTCTTTTATTTTTTGCAGTTTTCAATGTTTCCAGAAACATGAACAGAAAAACAAAGGAAAGAAAGAGCCGCCATTGCTCAAGGAGCTTCAACAAAAGGAAGTGCATGTGCAGTGTCATACAGATGTTGGTGTGGTGGTACAGAAAGTAGGACAGATGCAGGAATTAAAGGATGAGTCAATATATCAGGAGAAAGCACAAAGAATATCTGAGATAAATCTACTGGAACAAGAAATCTGTAAGGGGGAAAACAATGTGCGTATTGAGGAACGAGAGGTTTCTCAAAGTGAAGAAGAAGAAGAAGAGCAAAGAAAAACAAAGGAAGAACAGAGACAATGGGAAGATGATTTGATCGACAAAGAGGAAGATGAGATGAGTGAAAGAAAAGAAGAGAGGGTGATGGACCATGAACATGAAAAACCTTTTGAGGAATTTGATGTGACCAAAGTGGAAGAACATGAAAATGTTGCTGCAGAGAAGGAAGAAGAAAGTGTCGCTATGGAGACAGAAGAGAGTGTCACTGTGGAGACAGAAGACAGTGTCACTGTGGAGACAGAAGACAGTGTCGCTGTGGAAGAGACAGAAGTCAGTGTGGCTGTGGAGACAGAAGTCAGTGTTGCTGTGGAGACAGAAGTCACTGTCACTCTGGAGACAGAAGACAGTGTCACTGTGGAGACAGAAGACAGTGTCACTGTGGAGACAGAAGTCAGTGTTGCTGTGGAGACAGAAGTCAGTGTCGCTGTGGAGACAGAAGACAGTGTCACTGTGGATACAGAAGACAGTGTCGCTGTGGAGACAGAAGACAGTGTCACTGTGGAGACAGAAGACAGTGTCGCTGTGGAGACAGAAGACAGTGTCGCTGTGGAAGAGACAGAAGCCAGTGTCACTGTAGAGACAGAAGACAGTGTCACTGTGGAGACAGAAGACAGTGTCGCTGTGGAAGAGACAGAAGTCAGTGTCGCAGTGGAGACAGAAGACAGTGTCACTGTGGAGACAGAAGACAGTGTCACTGTGGAAGAGACAGAAGTCAGTGTCACTGTGGAGACAGAAGACAGTGTCACTGTGGAGACAGAAGACAGTGTCGCTGTGGAAGAGACAGAAGCCAGTGTCACTGTGGAGACAGAAGACAGTGTCACTGTGGAGACAGAAGACAGTGTCGCTGTGGAGACAGAAGACAGTGTCGCTGTGGAAGAGACAGAAGTCAGTGTCACTGTGGAAAAGACAGAAGTCAGTGTCACTGTGGAGACAGAAGACAGTGTCGCTGTGGAGACAGAAGACAGTGTCGCTGTGGAAGAGACAGAAGCCAGTGTCACTGTGGAGACAGAAGACAGTGTCACTGTGGAGACAGAAGACAGTGTCGCTGTGGAGACAGAAGACAGTGTCGCTGTGGAAGAGACAGAAGTCAGTGTCGCAGTGGAGACAGAAGACAGTGTCGCTGTGGAGACAGAAGATAGTGTCGCTGTGGAAGAGACAGAAGTCAGTGTCGCAGTGGAGACAGAAGACAGTGTCACTGTGGAAGAGACAGAAGACAGTGTCACTGTGGAGACAGAAGACAGTGTCGCTGTGGAGACAGAAGTCAGTGTCGCTGTGGAGACAGAAGTCAGTGTCACTGTGGAGACAGAAGACAGTGTTGCCGTGGAGACAGAAGACAGTGTCACGGTGGAGACAGAAGTCAGTGTCGCTGTGGAGACAGAAGTCAGTGTCGCTGTGGAGACAGAAGACAGTGTTGCCGTGGAGGAGACAGACAGCAATGTATCTGTGTACGAGAAAAAAGAAAGTGTCACTTTGGAATTGAAAGAAGACAGTGTCGCTCTGGAGGAGAAAGATGAAAGTATCGCTGCAGAGGAGACAGAAGAATGTGTTGTTGAACAGTTGCTGGAAAAAAAAGAAAAGCTCTTCCTCAAGAAACAAAGGAAGAAGCAAAGACAAGGAGCAAACAAAATTGCTGGATCTGAACAGAAACCCCACAGTGTTGTCAGGGTACATCAACAGCAACACAAACCTCACTGTGATGACAGGCTGCAGCAGCAGCAGCAGCAGCAACAACAACAGAAACAGCAGCAACATCAACAACCGAAACAGCACTTTGATAAGAAGTTCCAGAAGGAACAGAAGCCTCGCCGTGATGACTGGCGGGATCAACATCAACAACAGAAACAGCAGCAACATCAACAACAGGAACAGCACTTTGATAAGAAGTTCCAGAAGGAACAGAAGCCTCGCCGTGATGACTGGCGGGATCAACATCAACAACAGAAACAGCAGCAACATCAACAACAGGAACAGCACTTTGATAAGAGGTTCCAGCAGGAACAGAAGCCTCGCCGTGATGACTGGCAGTATCAACGTCAACAACAGAATCGGCAGCAACATCAACAACAGAAACAACACTTTAAGTTGTTCCAGCGGGAACAGAGGCCTCAATGTGAGCACGGACAGCAACAGCAACAGCAGCAGCAGCAGCAGCAGCAGCCGCAGCAGCATGATGGTGTTGAGGAGCCACATCATATTCAGGAAGTTCAACAGGTAAACACTCTTCAGTCCTTTGGAGAAGTTGGGGGTGAACATATTGGGTACAAACATAGCCAACCCCAAGATGGAGACGTCAAGTTGAAAGGCATTTTGGCACTTCATCTTCTGTAGACATTGCTGTTAATGTTTCATTCAATGAAAAACATCCTTATTTGTCGAGATCATTGTAATTATCACTTTGGAGGGAAAGGTAACTCATTGCATGGTCATTGCCATGGAGGATAAAAACAAGAACTCTTAATTCCCTTCAATTGGATTATGTCACCAAATTCAACTTTTCATCGATTACTTGTTCCATTACTGCATTTCCTTCTGTTCTCTTTCCTGAATGAGGTTTCATCATTTAATTTTTAATTTTTCTATTTTTTCAAAGGTCCCTCGGAAGCGGTGCGGATTCCCTCCTCCACCACCTCACATTAAGCGGTATCGTTCAGAACGTAAGTTTCCAAGATTCTTGCCTTACATGACAAATTATTCCAAACTTTGTTTGAACTCCACGTTCTTCACCTGCACCGTGTGCCTTTTTTCTGTGCGTCACAAGTGTTGAGAACAGACAAATGTTTTGCTGCACTCTGAGCCAGACAAGCCCAAAATAAATCTTCCAATTGGTGGAAGTCTGGCATGACTTAAACTCTGAAAGTATCCACACATGTCATTGTGTACACCTGGATGATCATTCAAATAAATTGTTTGAAAAACCAAATTTTTTACAATCCCACTTTTTCTCAGCTTGGGGTGACTCGAGCTGCCTCCCAAGAAGCATTTCATCATGGTTCAGGGAGAGGGAGGAGCAGAGAGAGATATCGAGACAGATATGGATAGATAGATCTCCATTCCAGGATTGTGGTGAAAAGCATGATAATGATTGAGATTATGATGACAGTGCGATTGAATGATTTTAACTTGCTTTTGTTGATGTGTGCGCAACAGAGGAAGAAGTCATATTTATGGCCGCTGGAGCAGAGGATGAGATGTTTGGTAGTGAATCCATCATCACTCCCAAGTGCTCCAGGAATGCAAGACGAAGACAGAGACTCTTACAGATGGCTGATCCAAGTTGTTTCCAATAAAAAAACACAGTCTCCAGAACTTCAGGTAATGTTTACACTCGAAGGACTTTATTTAATATATAATTGACACACTTTTTGAGTCCAAGTTTTTAAATCTGTCACTTCCTTGTTTAAATTAGCATGACAAGAACTTAATAATACTCAGTGAAGAGACTTTAATAATTCAATTAAATACATCAGGCAGGTGAGGTCTCTCACTGATCTGTGCAATCAATGCCAATCATGTCTGTCACACATGAAGGGAACTGTATCCATTGACTCTCAGTGTTTGCTGCAGCTATCACATGTGACTTCATTATTGTGCAAACACATTGACACTCCAACGATATTTTTCACTTTTTCCTCCTTCCCTTCAGCTCCTGCCATCATCTGGATTAACTTCGAATATTCATCCAAAAAATATCTGACCTTGGCTCTGACCACAATCTTCTCCACCTCATCAACTCAGATTTCTTTCATCAAAAATCCCATTCGTTTTTTTTACAACAAACCTTTATCGTTCCTTTTGGCTCTCATTCAATCCTCGACAAGGTATACAAAAAAAAAAACATGTTTCACTTGTACCAGCTTCCCAAACTCATCTGCAGATTCCATCAGAAGAACTTCACTCAAGCTATACTACAAATACTGCACAAAATGAGCTTTACTGTTACACTCATTTGAAATTATTGTGCCTGAAGGCAGCAGAAACTCCCCAACATCAAGAGGCAAGACGAGAAGCAAACAGCAGCAAAGACTGCAATCTGCCCCCCCCCCCATACTTGCGATCTCAGTCATTGAGCTGTACTTCAGTTGGTTTTCCATACAATCTTGTTCAGGAGGACACAGTTCATGCCTATGAAACCTTTGTTGCTCCTGTATGAAGCGGGGCCATCGCCGTAAAATACAAAACACACAGGAAATGGCGCAATGTGTTGAGGCGCGGCGGTGATGGTCACGTTTAACCCTCGACCAGTCAAAGATCCCCGGGGGGTTAAATATCAAAGCAAGGTCAACTTTGGTATTCTTTGCTTTTATTTTATCAAAGCGACCAGTCTTATTTGTTCTCTCCAATATGTGTCTTTTTCTTGCCCTCCCCCCCCCACCCCACCCTTCGTCTTCCCGTAAGTGAAGCGATGGGTGGTATTTGCTAGTCCTGAAGTAAAACGGCAATGTATTCTAAAAATAGAGAAATGTTGGTTACAATGCCATGTCATCACACTTCAACATCCCAGTTATAATGAGGTTTACAAAGAACGGCATAAAACAGTCTCATGAGGGAGAATGGTATCCACTTGGTGGGGATAATGAGGTATCAGCAAATAAAATAATTTGATATTAATAAAATCAACAACAGTTTTGCCAATGTATATACAAGTAGATAATTATCCGTCCCATGGACAGGTGGCATTGATGGTGGTGGCGGTCTCTTCTGTGGTTGGCACGTGATAGCACTGGACCAATCATGTTCAGTGATGCACCTCGGGCTGCAGAGCCAATACTCGGCGCCCGCGCTTTCACTTTTTAACTCCCCTAATTTTTGATCATTCGCTTGTGATCGTGAGCTGAAAAGTGTGGCTCGTACGGTGGATATGCTGATTCTGGCTCACTTTCCCCCATGTTAATGAATGGGGGATTCTCAGCAATTCATATGTTTTTCCCTAAAAAATAAACCCCCTTTTTTATCCCAACCTGTTTAATTCTCTGCTGTTGAAATATCTAAAACATGTAAGTGAATGGAAATGTTAATAGCCTCCCCTTTTAACCTCGGAGCACTTTTTTTCAAATAACCAATGCATATTGTTTAGCTCACTCATTGAACCTATAAATATTTGTTCATTCTCAAATTCCACAAAATATTGATTTCGGAACTCTTCCTAAGTTAAAACATTGGTGTTGTGTTGTTTAAAAATGAATATGAACTTGTTTTGTTTGTGTTATTTGAGGTCTGAAAACACTGAATCTTTGTTGTCATTTTGACCAGTTGTCATTTTCTGCAAATAAATGCTCCAAATGACAATATTTTTATTCGGAATTTGGGAGAAATGTTGTCAGTAGTTTATAGAATAAAACAAAAATGTTCATTTTACTCAAACACATACCTATAAATAGAAAAACCAGAAAAACTGATAATTTTGCAGTGGTCTGTTAATTTTTTCCAGAGCTGTAGATTTCATTATTTATTTTTTACTCTTCTTTTCATCCTCAAATTGTAAGACCTACAAACATGCATCCCCTCTCCCGCACCATAAATTTGTTTGGGGAAGGTGTCACAAGAGGATCAAGGAAAACTGAAAATGACATCACAAACAGCATTTGTTTAAGTTCCACGACAGCATGGTTTCCATGGAGATCACTACGTTAAGTGGTGACGACATTGCTTGTTTGAGTGCTTTGAAGGAAGCAAGCCACCTGGCAAGCGATATCAAGCTGCTTACTAACGGAACACACCCCTGGTGTTCATGTCACACTTTTTAAATTTAGGGGATACATGTCGAGACTCCATATTGTACTGGAGTTGGCATGACACCCACAAAACACCCAAAGAGTCTTCCTTGCATTGGATGTTAGCGTTACATCCAAAAAAAAACACCCAAATAGTCTTCCTAACAATGGGTGTTCGTGTTACATCCAAAAAAACATCAGCAATTGTTGCTTGAGGCTTGGAAGGTGAGGCCAAGGAGATGGTCAAACCAGTAAAGAAAATAACGTTCCAAGTTCCAACGATGTGTTCTGGTGTCATGGAGATCGCATAAAGTACTGATGTTGGAAGGAATGAGGAGGAGGAGGAGGAGGAGGAGGAGCTAAGTGGGGAGGAGGAATGTAGATGACAGATTTGGTGCTGTGGCACCAATGATGTGCTGTGGCAGAGGTGATATTGAAGCCTCATTGGAACAAATGACAGTTCTCTGGTGGTGAAGAATAAAAAACCAACACAAAACAATCTGCTTATAAATGTGTGAATAATGGGATGGTGAAATCAGAAAGGAGGAAAAATGGCCAGCAGACAACACCGACCCATACCCTAATTTTTCAATCAATGGAATTACAAACTATTAGAATATTTCGTCTCATTTACGAAATACCACTATCATCTCCGCCTCTATTGCTGTCTCCACTCCCGCCTGAACTTATTTCTAGCCAGCCCAACATCCAATGTTTTAGATTCAATGATTGACGAAAAATATGTTAGTTATTATTATATTAAATTATGGTATGGTGAGATGCGAATCCGTACACTTCTGAACTTCCGAGGTGAAAATGGACTGCATTTTCGAACTCATTGGGGTCGATTTACTCTAAGAAATATTTAGACGGACAACAAATTAATTATAGATTAGAAAATATCGAAATGAGCTAGAAGCGAAATCATTTGGTATGAGTAACAATCAAAGCAGGCATCGCCATTCCGGGCCGTGGTGTGCTTTTCCCACGATCTGCCTTGCCGGATCCAGATGTTCTTCATTGAAGCTTCAAATACACAAATAAACAAATTACGACTGGTGAGATTCCGAGGGGAAACAGGAAAGCACGAACTTCCTTCAGACTGATTATCAGATTTCATTCCCGATTTCGACACTTATTTCATCCGGATGATATCCGATCCTTAAAACTGAAATAATATTTGGATGATCTTTATTATAAAACCAAGGTTGCACACCAAAAACTCCGCTCACCGTCACACGATCCCCATGAAATTGCTGTGGCACTTAGCGGACTTGCCGACAATGTTTGAGAAGTCTTGGCGTTCCATAGTACCACTTGCATTTTGCACAATGCGTATTTTTTCATTCCCCGTGTACGGTCTGTCGTCTGCTACCAGCTATGTTGTACTGCTATCCCGTGCATGTGCACGGGTATCGCTAATATAGTTTAATTAGTCCGTGAGAGGAGATCGTGGAAAATCGTATCATTCAATGCATGAAATCACTCCAAGCTCCTAATTTGGAAACCACAGCACTTAAAAAAGCGAAGTAAACAACGTTTCGTAGCGATGATGAACAAGCATTTAATATGAGTGAGGAAAGTGAAAAAAAAACACCTTGTCGTTCATAAATGGTTGCGGCCTGTTCCAAACTGAGGCATGGTTGAGTAGGCCAAAAAACATGGCGGCTTCAGACCCCATCGAGGTTACCAAGGAAACACCTCAAGACCCCATCGAGAGCGGTGACCGTGGCTCGCCTGATGAAGGATATAATTAAATACTAATGCCGTTAATTATCTTCAAAAGGTGTTTTCGTTTTCTCAACACACAATTTCACTCTTACACTTCCTTGGGATTTTCTTCATGTTTGTGCAAAGCTACAGGCTGCTTGGTTTCATGGTTTTGGAGTTATGGAGGAGAGAAACACACACACACACACACACACACACACACACACACACACACACACACACACTCACACACACACACACACACACACACACGCTCACAACGATACACACACACACACACACACACACTCACACACACACACACACACACACACGCTAACAACGATACACACACACACACACACACACACACACACACACGCTCACAATGATACACACACACACACGCTTACAATGACACACACACACACGCACACGCACACACGCACACACACTTATGGGCGTCGATTGGTGGGGGACGGGGGGGGGACATGTCCCCCCCCCCACTGTTTATCAAGGGGGGGTCAACATATCGATTTCTCCCCCCCCCACTTTTTCATTGAAGGTAAGTTACATAACACAAAACGAGCTGCTCTAGTACAACCAGGCCAAGATGCTCGTCAAATACAAGAATAAATTTTTAAATCTCTATTAAAGTTCTATTGGTCTATTATAGTTCTATTAAAGATGATAGGTTAATAATTCACCATTGAGAATCCGTGCTTCCCAAGCCATGGTCTCCCACCGGCCAAGCGTCCATAGCGACGTCGCTTTTTGATCCTTCGATGTCAGCTTTTCCTATCATTACGAAGCAGAATTAGCCAAGCGTTGGATTGTTCACTCACTAACAGGGAACGTGACCTGGACATTTTGAGATATATTGGGACGTTTTCGGACTTTGTATCATCATTTTATGAGTGTTTAAAGAAATCGCGGCTTCATGGCCCGGAGCGCCACGCCTCGGAAGTGTTAGGCCGCAACGGCTCGGGGCCCCTTTAGCGCCCAAAAATGGTTTATTTCACCTTTCTAACTTATATCGCACTATACTTAAACAAAACGTATGGGCACGCACGATACTTAAACAAAGGCACGCGGTTTCAAAGTTGTGTTTTTTGGGGGTTTTTTTTGCACGTACGGGCACGCACGTATGGCCACGCACATATGGGCACACACTAGTGGAAATGATGAACGTATTTACAAATCAACAAACTATGTACAATAATTGGAAAGAAGAGAGTGCACGTCCGGACGGCAACAGATCTTAATCCCTCGTCTCCTGGTCTCGTGGTTTGTGAGAAATAAAAGAATTACATAAATGTTCACATTACAACTGATTTTAGCTCATTCCTTTGGTGAACCCTTTTGATGGCATGCAAATCAAGAACACAATCTTTAACGACGACGCTAACTATGAACCAATAATATCACAATCATCTCACTCAACTTTAGCCCATTGGTTTATTAAATGCAGATTAAATAAAATGATGAATATTAATAATCCCAGGTAATAAAATACCAGGGTATCTGACCCTAACCAAAAGTAATAAAACTAATAAGCACGTAGCCGGGAACTAAGCGAGGAATGGAATGCTAAATTGGGAGCTCAGATAAGAAATTAACAACTGAACTCGTATCGGCGCTCTTTTAGTAATACATGTGCTACGCAAAGCTTATCACATGTCAACATTGTGCCTGGAGGTATAGTGACCTCGCCAAAAGTATGTTGACCTTAAAAATGCCCAGTTACGCAAAAATAACCCTTATAATTCACATGTCAATATTTATTCAACTGAAATGTAATTCCCTTCTCGTTTCATAGAGGATATGGACATAAGAAAGTTTTTCGCGACAGCATCAAGTAGCACATCCCCGACCACTCTCCTGGAGCAATCAAGTTCCCAGTAAGAGGTGGACGATTCAAAGGAGAAGATAGCAGAAAAGGGTGCATGTGAGAGTACTCGGCCTAATTTACCAGATCAGACTTTTCAACCTCATGATGTCAGTTGTATCCCAGTCCAAATACTGCCAAACCGAAAGTTGAAGTTTCAACAACAGTGGTTCAAAGATTTTCCGTGGCTTCATTTTGATCAGAGCATCGGCGGTGTACTCTGTCACACCTGTACGGACGCTTCTCGTGAAAAACTTACCGAACTTGCCCGCTGTGCAGAAGACGCATTTGTCTCAAAGGGCTTTCGGAACTGGAAAAAAGGCTACAGAAAAATTCAGACAACAGGAATGAACAAACACACATAGGCTTGGCTCTGAAAATCTGAAATGTCGCAGAAGTCAACCTGGTGTCCATGTGCAGCTGAGCAGCAAACTGCTAGAAGAACAAAGATCTGCATGGTCAGCACTTCTGAAGATTTTCACCTCACTGCAATATTTAGCCTGACAAGGTTTTGCAATTCGTGCGAAGGATGCCTCTGATGGGAATTTCAAAATGCTCTTAAAGTTGTGGGCCGAGGATGATGTAAACCTCAAGACGTGGCTGTCAAGGAAGACGACGTTCACAAGTGGAGAAATTCAGAACGATATTCTACATTTGATGAGTCATGTCATCCTCAGAAATATCTGCAGTAACATGAATGAAATGTCCACTCAATTCGGATTCGTAACTGATGGAACACAAGATATTTAGGGTAATGAGCAGGAGTCGGTGTGTGTGCGCTATGTGACAGATTCCTCTGATGTTGAAGAAGATCTCATTGGCCTCCACCAAGTATCGTCAACAACAGGAGTATCACTTTGTATGATGCTTCAGGATGTCCTAATTCGGTGTCAACTCCCTATTGAACACCTTAGAGCGCAGACTTACGATGGGGCAAGCAGCATGTCCGGAAAGTACAAGGGCTGTCAAGCACAGCTAAAAAAACTCCAACCGCTGGCCAATTATGTTCACTGTGGAGCTCATGTCACCCAACTCTACATCCGAAGCCCTACAAACTGCACGGTTCATAAGAGATGCCCTTGATTATGTCCAGGTTCTCAGTAACATCTACAACAACTCTGGAAAATTCAACCATCTGTACTTGAATATCCACGCTGACGATGCTGACACTCCTTGCCCGACACGCCTGAGGCCAATTTGCCCGACGCGTTGGTTAACTCTTTCTCCTGCAGTGAAATCGATATTGGATAACTATGAAGTGGTACTGGATGCCCTTCACCAAGCAAGTGATGACTTTGGTACGAACATGGCATTGTGAGCCAATGGTATTCGAAGCTGTCTTTCATCAGGAAAGTGTGTTCTCGGTCTGTTTGGATCATTGCCCGTTCTCCAATCCCTAGAATACCTCAATAAGGCACTTCAGGGTTCACAAGTTACCATCTCTGGTATGCTTACTGCTGCAAAGGTAACTGCACAGAATCTCCAATCTCTCCGTACCGACCAGACGTTTAAGGAGGTTTTCGAAGCAGCACAACAGAAGCTCCAGAAGTGCCAACTAGATCCAGTGACCCTCCCTTGTAAGCGCAAGCTTCCGAAGAGACTTGATGGAGGCACGCAGGAATACACTGCCAATTCTGCAGATGAGGTATACAGAGTTGAATTTTTCAAAGTCATCAACGGCGCATCCGAGAACTTGAACGAGAACTTCACATCAACCGACCTCATGGCGTATCCGGACTTGGGTGAAATGCTCCTGTCTGGGTCATTCAAACCACAAATAGTCTCATCAAATATCCAGAACTGTCGGATTCCCGAGACTCCCCGAGAGCAAGAACTTGGCTTCTTTCGTCACCAGTTCAGTGGTTCATCCGTTGAGGATTACCGTAAGATATTTGTAGACATGGTACCGGAAGTCCGTCGAATGTTCCCACAGGTAGAACGTTTGCTTCGGCTTCTATTGGTTTCCCCAGCAAGTTCATGCGAAGCTGAACGGTCACTCAGCGCACTCGGACGTATGAAGACTTGGTTACGTTCCACAATGACCCAACAACGCCTCGACCATCTCATGATCTGTCATGTTCACCGAGATCGTCTGACTGCACTTGACCCCCAAGACATTGCTACAAAGTTTTTAACTGGATCGGCAGACAAGAGGGTTCATATTTTTTGGCAAGTTTTAAGGTAAGTTGACCGTACTCGTGTAATATCAATTTCATGTATGTCAGTCTAGTTTTCTGATAAACAATTATATATATATATATATATATATATACTGTAAAAATAAATGTATATGTATTTCTTTGATGACCCTATTTGATAAAAAGATGGTAAGATTAATTTAAGGGATTTGTGTGATCAGAAGACAGTTTGTCAACGAGCGTATAAAATCAAGAATTTGCAAGGGTAGACTTGCTGTGTCCACGCCGGCACGAAGTGGGCTTCGTGGTCTGGACATGCAATGTCCCCCCCACTTTTCAAAAGCAATCGACGCCCATGCACACACTTTAAGAAGCCATCGACGAACGTCCATCTTGTTTAGGGATCCTGAAATCATGAAAAGTAACCTCAGGTGGACGTTCTACAATCCCACTCTCGGAGAAACATTTTATATTTTCAAATAAAAAATACAAAAACACTTCATTTTAAATAATAAATCATTTTGTATTTTCTTCTTTGCATCTTGTGTTGATGAATTGTTGTGGTGTTGATGTGGTGCAGGTATCATGGGCTGAATGGCCTCCACCTGTGTCTGGGTGACTTGAGGCGACCTCCGTCGTCATGGTAACATGGTTCGGGCCCTTTATAATGTGCATGGAAGCATGTGTTGGGCCGACTCCACGAGCACCCTCTGTCAATGGGAGGTGAAGAAGTTTGTGCTCCCTCACAACTACACAGGCTCAAACCCGAACACGGGGCGTCCTTTGTGTGATTGGAACAAAATTTAACTAACCATCGCTGTCCGACACAACACACACAGGCCCTCGGCACGGACATACACAGGCCCTCGGCACGGACACACACAGGCCCTCGGCACGGACACACACAGGCCCTCGGCACGGACATACACAGGCCCTCGGCACGGACATACACAGGCCCTCGGCACGGACACACACAGGCCCTCGGCACGGACATACACAGGCCCTCGGCACGGACATACACAGGCCCTCGGCACGGACACACACAGGCCCGCCCACCGGATGCTCTGCACGTCACTTCCCGAGCAACAACATCAACAGCATAACAACAAGCAAGGATTCCCCGAAATACAACCAGTAATATTGACGGAAAGTGTTGTGACATCAACAACCACACAACCCAACCAACTCAACTGGGTGACGTGTCGGGAGGAGCCGATCACCCTCATCAACGTGTACTGTGTGCAGATTGAAATAAGCACGGATTTCTGTGCTCCGTTGCACCAACCGACTTTTATTTACGGATGTTTTCGTTTACACATAAAAACATTATTTAACTTCAAGAAACAAGAGTCGGATTAAGAAGATTGGAAACAGTTTATAAAGCTTTGTGTTACCATGACAACAATACAAGGGGCGTGGCTTCGCTCGTTTTTTTTTGAAGCTTTGTGATGTCATAGAGGAGGGTGAGAGGTTCAACGCACAGTTCGTCGTCCCAGTTCATGTGAAGATCGTCGTCGTGTTCGAAGCAGCCATGTGGCCTCTTATCAGACTAATCTTAGCGTTTTTCTACTCGAAGGAGGTCGAGACTCGCCATTTACATCGGCACAATCATGGACAGGTGTACGAGGCGTATTCACCCACCTGGACTGCAAACTTACCTCATCAGGTAAGTGGGAAGGAGAAGAGTTTGTGGTTTAAACGATGACTCGAGTAACATATCAATTTGATGACGACAGTATGTAGAGCAAGAGGAGGTTCAAAAGAGGAGAGCAGGTGATGAGACATTTTCACATCGTGATCATCCCGTGATGGATCATCTCAGGAAGTTTAATGTGGGAGTGAACTCGTCCACTTATCATCCATTGTCTCGACACAAGAGATCCCGACCACAAACCCTGTGTTCCATTGTTATAGGAAGGGGATTCCACGAGAGAACACCGCTCTGTTTGAAGGGATGTAAAGCCGGCTGTTCGGTGTGGAAACACTCGATTGTAATGGTTAAACAACTCGTAACAGCCCTGAGGTTCTTCAAGACCTCGAAGTTCATAATCCCTGCTCATCATCATGGAAATGTGACCTTTATTGTTGTCGACCTTGAACATCAAGGTGCTGTCTGACCGTGAGGATGTTCCCTTGTCCGAGTTCACTGTCGACATTTGGACAGGTTTGTTTTCTGTACCAACACTGCTCGTGTCCGTATGCTCACAGATCGTCCGGAACAACGGTCCACGACGGGTTCAAGTACAAGTGGACCGTGTGGAATTTTTTGAAACTGGAGTCCTCCTGATCCTCAGCACGTTGATCCTCATCAGGGTTTGGAAGGCGTGGAAACATGCCCGGTCATTGGGGAGGAACAAAAGGAAAAAGTGTATTCATCTCTGGTAAGGAACCATTTGTTTCCCCTCTCTTTTTAATAAGTTAATCAAAGGAAGAAAGAAAGGTCTTCACATTGTTTGTTGAAATGACATCATTTAGCTTCCTCTGATGTCCACCCAACCCCACCAGTCCTCTCCCCACCCCACCAGTCCTCTCCCCACCCCACCAGTCCTCTCCCCACCCCACCAGTCCTCTCCCCACCCCACCAGTCCTCTCCCCACCCCACCAGTCCTCTCCCGACCACACCAGTCCTCTCCCAACCCCACCAGTCTTCTCCCCACCCCACCAGTCCTCTGCCCACCCCACCAGTCCTCTCCCCACCACACCAGTCCTCTCCCTACCACACCAGTCCTCTCCCCACCACACCAGTCCTCTCCCTACTACACCAGTCCTCTCCCCACCCTACCAGTCCTCTCCCCACCCCACCAGTCCTCTCCTTACCACACCAGTCCTCTCGCTACCCCACCAGTCCTTTCGCCACCCCACCAGTCCTCTCCCCACCCCACTAGTTCTCTCCCCACCACTCCTCTCCCCACCCCTCCAGTTCTCTCCCCACCCCATCAGTCCTCTCCACACCCCACCAGTCCTCTCCCCACCCCACTAGTTCTCTCCCCACCACTCCTCTCCCCACCCCACCAGTCCTCTCCCCACCCTCCTCTCCCCACCTCACAAGTTCTCTCCCCACCCCACCAGTCCTCTCCCCTCATCCCCTCTCCTCCCATCCCCTCTCCTCCCCTCCCCTCCCATCCCCTCTCCTCGCCTCCCACCCTCTCTCCTCCCATCCACTCTCCTCCCCTCTCCTCCCATCCCCTCCCATCCCCTCTCCTCCTTGAGGCCGTCTCTCACAGGAAAGGGGGATTGGAACGGTGTGCCATTGGTCCTGCTTGCCAGTAGCTCGCACTGATTGGTTGTAAGTCCGTGACGCTGATTGGACGATCACGGATGCTCAAGTGGTGTTTATGAAGGGAGAAAGGGGAGAGGAGGGTTTGGGGGTTCTTTTGGGGACTTGACCTGAGACCACAGGTGTTACAGATTGTACTTGTTACACTCCTGCTAAGTGGACCCCTCCCGCCCCCCCCCCCCCCAGTGAACTGTTCTCGCCCCAAAATGACTGAATTTGTCGGACATTGTGAATTACTATGTGGAATTCATTTGTTCAAGTCATAAAAAAGCATTTTAATAGAATAACAATGGATATAGGGATGGTGTGCCAAAAAGTGTGTAAACATGTTAGAGATGGTCACAATAAATCATCACGTGAAACCATCTCCACATCTTTCATTGAATAATGATTGTGTCTTCAAATGACACTCACGCTCTCAATTTTGATTAATAATCACACAAACACGTGCATGTGTGTTAGTGTGTGTGTGTATATTGTTACGAATTCTGGCCCGCCTGACGTGCGATCGGCCGCCTACCTCTAATGGCAGCCGCGTCGCCCACCGGACAGACAATTCAGTCGTGACCCTCCTGGAACTACCGCCAGGAGCCAGTCATGGGTGGGGGTTTAACCTCACCACAAACCAGTCCGCATTCTACCCGCGTGAAATAGGGTGAATTGCCGAATGTCGATATACCTAAATACCCGCGTGGGTAACCTACCGAGGGGTTGGACCACGCCGCAAGTCGGCTTAGGACATGAACCGCTTAAGCGGTTCGTTCCGTGCTACAGGGATAGCCGAGCGGTGTTATCGCCGACCTCGACGGTTCCGATTCTTCTTTACTCGTGTGTTCAAAACCCACTACTCATTCCACGATGCAAGATGGCACTTTCAATGTGGTGAAAGGAGGACGTGACGAACGGGAAACGTTGCACACAAGGACATTTATTCAAGCAAGCACGTATATACAGCCAAGGCAGTCATGTAATTTACAGGCAAGGAACAGAAAACAAAAGCAATACGACCGACTATAATGAGAATGTACATGCACTTAACAGTTGTTACTTAACAGGACACGGCGCCACAGCATGCAGACAAAAACAACAGGAAAACCTTCCCCATCGGCAGGGAGGTAGACAGGGTTCGTAAACCTTGATGGTCGTGGGCTGTGGATGACGAAAAGGCCCGCGAGACCGTGCTGGTTACCTGCCCCATCGAGGTGTGACGGTGGGCAGGTTGCGACGCCTTGTTCCCACGGCAGCTAGCGAAGCCGCGCCTGCTCTCGGGCCTTTGCGATGATGTGGTCGGTGAGTTCTCTCCGGCGTCCCTCGCCAGACGCGCAGATTCGCACCACACAGCTGGCAGGGCTACGCCTCCTGTCTGCGTCTCTGAGGTGTCGCCCGGATTCGCCACCGGCCCGCGCCTTCACCGACAGGTCACCCAACGCCAAGACGAGAGAGCCTGACCTCGACCACCAAGAGAGAGCTCGAAGATGAAGCGAGAGGATAAAGTCCACCAAGACAGCGAATAGAATCCAACACGACCCCGACAGAGAGAGTGAGCCTCACGCCCGGTCCGCCTTATATAGTGCGGGGCTCCGCCCTTCGCTCCTCCCCGTTTTCGGCTCCACCTTCCTTCGAGAAGGTTCCCGAAAAGGGGCGTTCCCTCACCCTGACCACCTGACACTGTGCATCCACCAATCGGCGGTGAGCTGCCCTCCCCCTTTCCTTCACACCAAGTGCGGGGAAAATAGGCGGGAAAAAACCCCACAGGCCTCACAAGAGCTTTTGTTCTGCCAATCCTTCTCGGACAGTTTCCGACGTGGAAACCGTCTTACCATGGTCCGCGGAGGATGGCATTCGTAAGCCGACGTAGTGCCGAAGATGGTGGTGATTGTTGTGGGGGTGGTGTGAGCGTGGTGGGCGTTGTGGCGTAGTTGGTGGCGGTTGTTGTTTGCGTGGAGGTTTGTTGCAATGGTGGCTCAAAATAACTATAGATAAAGAAAAACGGCTATCTCAAAGAGTCGCAGCCCGGTGAACACGAAGAAACCTCTTGAAACAATGGTGGGGACCTATCTGCACATAAACTTAGCGTCATAACTGATCGAAGGAACCTTTATGGTGTATTGCGAATTTCCACAGCCGTACCAATATGTATGTGTGTGTCTGCGTGTATATGTGTGTGTGTGTGAAAATGTATGTTTGTGTGTATATTTGTGTGCGTGTGTGTGTGTGTGTGTGTGTGTGTGTGTGTGTCTGTGTGTATGTATATTTGTGTATGTGTGTGTGCGTGCGTGTGTGTGTGTGTGTGTGTGTGTGTGTGTGTGCGTGTGTGTGTGTGTGTGTGTGTGTGTGTGTGTGTGTGTGTGTGTGTGTGTGTGTGTGTGTGTGTGTGTGTGTGTGTGTGTGTGTGTGTGTGTGTGTGTGTGTGTGTGTGTGTGTGTACACACATATAATATGTGCAGTGTGTCATGGAAAATCACGTTTCAGTCATGTATAATATGTGCATAATTAGTGTGTATTCTTGTTCATCTCATCTTCCCTTAATAAGGGGTGAGGTCCAATGTCACCAAGCTGCTGCCCTGCTTCACCACGATACTCCTCCACTTCCCTCTATCCTCGACCAACTCTCTCCACTCTCCAAGCACCCTCAACTTACTGAAATCCCTCCTCACACAATCCTCCCAGCTCAACTACAGTCGACCTCTTCTCCTCCTACGTTGCTCCCTCAACCTATCCACTCTCTTTGACATTGTCTCTTCTTCCATCCACACCAAGTGTCCAGCCTATCTCTCCATCATGCTCATCTGCACACAAATCTCCTCCCTCAGTTCATCTATCCACTTTTCACTCCTGCAATCCTCCTCCTGACACAGTTATTCTTGCTGACTGGCAGCCTCTTTTGTCTCTCTGTCACTGCAACCATTTCCAGACTGTAAAGGTCGGCCTATGTCACACATAACTTCTGAACCTTCCCTTTCAATTTCCTTGACCTCTTTCTATCTGCATTGCTCCCTCCACCCTCCTGCATGCATTCACCCCCCTCCCCACCCCCACTGCTGAATCCTCCTCCTCACCTCTTCCTCTGATTTACCATTCCCGGTCACTGTTCCTCCCAGATACTAAAACCTATTTCTCTGTCTCATCTCCTTCCCCTCTAATCTGATAGTCATTTATTTTTCTCTGCTGCCTGACCCACACCACCTCAGTCTTCTTCATACTCATCTTCAGCCCATGCTTCCCAAATACCTTCTTTCACTCCCCCAGGACTTCCTGCATCTCTATGCGTACTCTCCACCACAACAGTCAAATCCTCCACCAACGACATCCTCCCAAGAATATCCCTCATGTTTCCCTTTCTGTTTACCAGCTCCATCACCATGATAATGACGACTGGGCTGAGAAAGCTTTGCTGCCTCAAACCAATGTTCACACTCAACTCTCCAGACATCTGACGACAAACCAAAACTCTTCCCTTCGTTCCCTTGTACATTCCTTCCACCAACTTAACTTTTGCTTCCAGCACTCCCATCCATCTCCGTGTCGTCATCACCATCTCTCTCGGGAAAGTGTCGTTGGTCTTCTCCAGGTCCACCAATCCCAATGCCATTTCACCTTGCACCTCCAACCTCTTCCACACCAGCTCTCTCAGCATGAACATCCCATTCATCAGCCCCTCCCCTTTCGAAACCCGTGCTGCTCCTCTCTGATCTCCATCTTGTGGAAGCAATTTTCGCCACCTCAAGACAAAAAAAACTTTCGTTCAATTCAAGCTTTTAATGCTTCGCCTCTCAACGATGTTGTGAGCGGAAGACAATTCTACATAGAATATTGAGTGTATATGTACAGTTTTACCAGGGTACTTCGAGACAACAGATGGAACTTTGTGGACTTTAAATTACAACATAGAAGGATAATTGGTCTGTTTTGGATATGGGGGGGGGGGGAGATTTCTTGTTGCTGCCTTAGATGGTCACCAGACAGAAAAGGTTTAACAAGGTTGTTTACAACTACATCAGCACAATGTGTGTATTATGCTCTTTACAAGTTTTCTTAGCAAATATTTATTAAATTCTTTCTCAAAGCACAAAACGAAGTTAATTTTCAATTTTTACATTTTTATAAATTCAATTCATATTTCAGTTTCCACAACCTCCACACTCTTCATTGTCCTCCCTTCCAGAATACTCTCCAGCACCTTCATGACATGATTTAAGAGTGCAACGCCCCTGTACTTCCCGGATCTTGAACATCTCCCTTCCCCTGCCATTTCGGCACAATTAACCCTGTCCTCTCATCCTCCAAAACCTCTCTCTTACATCCATTCAACATCCTCCTTGTGCAACTGATCCAACTTCTCCTGCTGAAATTATCATCTCTGGACAGACCTCATTACTGCCTGGCACTCTTTACTTCTTCATCCTCT
>NC_140963.1:44731568-44768343 GCF_056783735.1 Eptatretus burgeri
GAAGACAGTGCCCCTGTGGAGACAGAAGACAGTGTCGCTGTCGAGACAGAAGACAGTGTCGCTATGGAGACAGAAGACAGTGTCACTGTGGAGACAGAAGAGAGTGTCACTGTGGAGACAGAAGTCAGTGTCACTCTGGAGACAGAAGACAGTGTCGCTGTGGAGACAGAAGTCAGTGTCGCTGTGGAGGAGAAAGAAGCCAGTGTCACTGTGGAGACAGAAGACAGTGTCGCTGTGGAGACAGAAGACAGTGTCACTGTGGAGACAGAAGACAGTGTCGCTCAGGATACAGAAGACAGTGTCACTGTGGAGACAGAAGACAGTGTCGCTGTGGAGACAGAAGTCAGTGTCACTGTGGAGACAGAAGACAGTGTCACTGTGGAGACAGAAGACAGTGTCACTGTGGAGACAGAAGTCAGTGTCACTGTGGAGACAGATGACAGTGTCACTCTGGAGACAGAAGACAGTGTCACTGTGGAGACAGAAGACAGTGTCACTGTGGAGACAGAAGTCAGTGTCGCTGTGGAGGTGACAGACAATGTATCTGTGAAGGAGAAAGAAGAAAGTGTCACTGCAGAGAAGACAGAAGAAATTGTGGTTGTGGAGGAGAAAGAAGAAAGTGTCACTTTGGAGTTGAAAGAAGACAGTGTCGCTCTGGAGGAGAAAGATGAAAGTATCGCTGCAGAGGAGACAGAAGAATGTGTTGTTGAACAGTTGCTGGAAAAAAAAGAAAAGCTCTTCCTCAAGAAACAAAGGAAGAAGCAAAGACAAGGAGCAAACAAAATTGCTGGATCTGAACAGAAACCCCACAGTGTTGTCAGGGTACATCAACAGCAACCGATACCTCACTGTGATGACTGGCTGCAGCAGCAGCAACAACAACAAGAGAAACAGCAGCAACATCAACAACCGAAACAGCACTTTGATAAGAAGTTCCAGAAGGAACAGAAGCCTCGCCGTGATGACTGGCGGGATCAACATCAACAACAGAAACAGCAGCAACATCAACAACAGGAACAGCACTTTGATAAGAAGTTCCAGAAGGAACAGAAGCCTCGCCGTAATGACTGGCGGGATCAACATCAACAACAGAAACAGCAGCAACATCAACAACAGGAACAGCACTTTGATAAGAGGTTCCAGCAGGAACAGAAGCCTCGCCGTGATGACTGGCAGCATCAACGTCAACAACAGAATCGGCAGCAACATCAACAACAGAAACAACACTTTAAGTTGTTCCAGCGGGAACAGAGGCCTCAATGTGAGCACGGACAGCAACAGCAACAGCAGCAGCCGCAGCAGCAGCAGCAACAGCAGCAGCATGATGGTGTTGAGGAGCCACATCATATTCAGGAAGTTCAACAGGTAAACGCTCCAGTCCTTTGGAGAAGTTGGGGGTGAACATATTGGGTACAAACATAGCCAACCCCAAGATGGAGACGTCAAGTTGAAAAGCATTTTGGCACTTCATCTTCTGTAGACATTGCTGTTAATGTTTCATTCAATGAAAAACATCCTTATTTGTCGAGATCATTGTAATTATCACTTTGGAGGGAAAGGTAACTCATTGCATGGTCATTGCCATGGAGGATAAAAAACAAGAACTCTTAATTCCCTTCGATTGGATTATGTCACCAAATTCAACTTTTCATCGATTACTTGTTCCATTACTGCATTTCCTTCTGTACTCTTTCCTGAATGAGGTTTCTTCATTTAATTTTTCATTTTTCTATTTTTTCAAAGGTCCCTCGGAAGCGGTCCGGATTCCCTCCTCCACCACCTCACATTAAGCGGTATCGTTCAGAACGTAAGTTTCCAAGATTCTTGCCTTACATGACAAATTATTCCAAACTTTGTTTGAACTCCACGTTCTTCACCTGCACCGTGTGCCTTTTTTCTGTGCGTCACAAGTGTTGAGAACAGACAAATGTTTTGCTGCACTCTGAGCCAGACAAGCCCAAAATAAATCTTCCAATTGGTGGAAGTCTGGCATGACTTAAACTCTGAAAGTATCCACACATGTCATTGTGTACACCTGGATGATCATTCAAATAAATTGTTTGAAAAACCAAATTTTTTACAATCCCACTTTCTCTCAGCTTGGGGTGACTCGAGCTGCCTCCCAAGAAGCATTTCATCATGGTTCAGGGAGAGGGAGGAGCAGAGAGAGATATCGATACAGATATGGATAGATAGATCTCCATTCCAGGATTGTGGTGAAAAGCATGATAATGATTGAGATTATGATGACAGTGTGATTGAATGATTTTAACTTCCTTTTGTTGATGTGTGCGCAACAGAGGAAGAAGTCATATTTATGGCCGCTGGAGCAGAGGATGAGATGTTTGGTAGTGAATCCATCATCACTCCCAAGTGCTCCAGGAATGCAAGACGAAGACAGAGACTCTTACAGATGGCTGATCCAAGTTGTTTCCAATAAAAAAACAGTCTCCAGAATTTCAGGTAATGTTTACACTCGAAGGACTTTATTTAATATAGAATTGACACATTTTTTGAGTCCAAGTTTTTAAATCTGTCACTTCCTTGTTTAAAATAGCATGACAAGAACTTAATAATACTCAGTGAAGAGACTTTAATAATTCAATTAAATACATCAGGCAGGTGAGGTCTCTCACTGATCTGTGCAATCAATGCCAATCATGTCTGTCACACATGAAGGGAACTGTATCCATTGACTCTCGGTGTTTGCTGCAGCTATCACGTGTGACTTCATTATTGTGCAAACACATTGACACTCCAACGATATTTTTCACTTTTTCCTCCTTCCCTTCAGCTCCTGCCATCATCTGGATTAACTTTGAATATTCATCCAAAAAATATCTGACCTTAGATCTGACCACAATCTTCTCCACCTCATCAACTCAGATTTCTTTCATCAAAAATCCCATTCGTTTTTTTTACAACAAACCTTTATCGTTCCTTTTGGCTCTCATATGATCCTCGACAAGGTATACAAAAAAAAAAAACATGTTTCACTTGTACCAGCTTCCCAAACTCATCTGCAGATTCCATCAGAAGAACTTCACTCAAGCTATACTACAAATACTGCACAAAATGAGCTTTACTGTTACACTCATTTGAAATTATTGTGCCTGAAGGCAGCAGAAACTTCCCAACATCAAGAGGCAAGACGAGAAGCAAACAGCAGCAAAGACTGCAATCTGCCCCACCCCACCCCATACTTGCGATCTCAGTCATTGAGCTGTACTTCAGTTGGTTTTCCATACAATCTGGTTCAGGAGGACACAGTTCATGCCTATGAAACCTTTGTCGCTCCTGTGTGAAGCGGGGCCATCGCCGTAAAATACAAAACACACAGGAAATGGCGCAATGTGTTGAGGCGCGGCGGTGATGGTCACGTTTAACCCTCGACCAGTCAAAGATCCCCGGGGGGTTAAATATCAAAGCAAGGTCAACTTTGGTATTCTTTGCTTTTATTTTATCAAAGCGACCGGTCTTATTTGTTCTCTCCAACATGTGTCTTTTTCTTGCCCTCCCCCCCCCCCACCCCACCCTTCGTCTTCCCGTAAGTGAAGCGATGGGTGGTATTTGCGAGTCCTGAAGAAAAACGGCAATGTATTCTAAAAATAGAGAAATGTTGGTTACAATGCCATGTCATACACACTTCAACATCCCAGTTATAATGAGGTTTACAAAGAACGCATAAAACAGTCTCATGAGGGAGAATAGTATCCACTTGGTGGGGATAATGAGGTATCAGCAAATAAAATAATTTGATACTAATAAAATCAACAACAGTTTTGCCAATGTATATACAAGTAGATAATTATCCGTCACATGGACAGGTGGCATCGGTGGTGGTGGCGGTCTCTTCTGTGGTTGGCACGTGATAGCACTGGACCAATCATGTTCAGTGATGTACCTCGGGCTGCAGAGCCAATACTCGGTTCCCGTGCTTTCACTTTTTAACTCCCCTAATTTTTGATCATTCGCTTGTGATCGTGAGCTGAAAAGTGTGGCTAGTACGGTGGATATGCTGATTCTGGCTCACTTTCCCCCATGTTAATGAATGGGGGATTCACAGCGATTCATATGTTTTTCCCTAAAAAATAAACCCCCTTTTTTATCCCAACCTGTTGAAATATCTAAAACATGTAAGTGAATGGAGATGTTACTAGCCTCCCCTTTTAACCTCGGAGCACTTTTTTTCAAATAACCAATGCATATTGTTTAGCTCACTTATTGAACCTATAAATATTTGTTCATTCTCAAATTCCACAAAATATTGATTTCTGAACTCTTACTAAGTTAAAACATTAGTGTTGTGTTGTTTAAAAATGAATATGAACTTGTTTTGTTTGTGTTATTTGAGGTCTGAAAACACTGAATCTTTGTTGTTATTTTGACCAGTTGTCATTTTCTGCAAATAAATGCTCCAAATGACAATATTTTTATTCGGAATTTGGGAGAAATGTTGTCAGTAGTTTATAGAATAAAACAAAAATGTTCATTTTACTCAAACACATACCTATAAATGGTAAAACCAGAAAAACTGATAATTTTGCAGTGGTCTGTTAATTTTTTCCAGAGCTGTATATTTCATTATTTATTTGTTACTCTTCTTTTCATCCTCAAATTGTAAGACCTACAAACATGCATCCCCTCTCCCGCACCATAAATTTGTTTGGAGAAGGTGTCACAAGAGGATCGAGGAAAACTGAAAATGACATCACAAACAGCATTTGTTTAAGTTACACGACAGCATGGTTTCCATGGAGATCACCATGTTAAGTGGTGACGACATTGCTTGTTTGAGTGCTTTGAAGGAAGCAAGCCACCTGGCAAGCGATATCAAGCTGCTTACGAACGGAACACACCCCTGGTGTTCATGTCACACTTTTTAAATTTAGGGGATACATGTCGAGACTCCATATTGTACTGGAGTGGGCATGACACCCACAAAACACCCAAAGAGTCTTTCTTGCATTGGATGTTAGCGTTACATCCAAAAAAACACCCAAATAGTCTTCCTAACAATGGGTGTTCGTGTTACATCCAAAAAAACATCAGCAATTGTTGCTTGAGGCTTGGAAGGTGAAGGCCAAGGAGATGGTCAAACCAGTAAAGAAAATGACGTTCCAAGTTCCAACGATGTGTTCTGGTGTCATGGAGATCGCATAAAGTACTGATGTTGGAAGGAATGAGGAGGAGGAGGAGGAGGAGGAGGAGGAGCTAAGTGGGGAGGAGAAATGCAAATGACAGATTTGGTGCTGTGGCACCAATGATGTGCTGTGGCACCAATGATGTGCTGTGGCAGAGGTGATATTGAAGCCTCATTGGAACAAATGACAGTTCTCTGGTGGTGAAGAAGAAAAAACCAACACAAAACAATCTGCTTATAAATGTGTGAAGAATGGGATGGTGAAATCAGAAAGGAGGAAAAATGGCCAGCAGACAACACCGACATAGCACACAAACATTGCCACAAAACTTGCCAAGATAACACCAGCACACTGCTTCACCACAAAATGCACACACACACTGCGCACAGTGTTACACTACGCACACTCACTTTGATCACAAACCATTTATAAATGTTTGTACACAAAGCACACTCCACCTACACATCCCCTAAGAGACCCAAGAAAGGAGGAAAGTGGAAGGAGGTGAAACAATATAAAACTACAACAGCACTCAGTAGGATGCATACCTCCACCAGGCTAAAAAGTTTAGGTTTTGAATCCCACCGACAGACCGGATCTGGATTCAGACCTGACACAAAATCTAATCGGCTTTTCTTGTCACCTACCCAACTCATCCACCAAGTTTTGTCATAATCCGTCCACAATGTTTTCAAATATCATGCGATATACAGTGCCGATAGAAAGTCGGCACCTCCTTTCAAAATTTCCACCTATTATTGCCTTATTGCCTGGAATTTAATAGCATGAAATCAGACTTTTTCCCACCTCTATTTACACATCGTAACCCACAACTTCAAGTGAAAAACAAATTCTACAAATTTCAGAAAATTAATTAAAAATACAAAACTATAATATCTTGATGGATAATTGTCCACCCCCCTTATAAAAACAATTTTAAATGAGCTCAGGTGTAACCAATCATCTTCAAAATCACACATCAAGTTAATTGGCCTCCACCTGTGTCAAATTGTTGTGATTCTGATTATTTCAGAATAAAATCAGTTGTTCCTATAGGTTTCCTCTGCAAGGTAGTGCATTTCACAGCAAAGACTCAACCATGAACACCAAGGAGTTTTAGAAAAACCTCTGGGATACAGTTCTGGACAGGCACAGATCAGGAGATGGGTATAAAATATTTCAAAGGCCTTGAATATCCGTTGGAGCACAGTCAAGACAATCATTGAGAAGTGGAAGGCCGATGGTATGACCAAGACCCTGCCTAGATCATGCCCTCCCTCCAAACTGGATGACCAAGTAAGGAGGAAACTGATCAGAAAGGCCACCAAGAGGCCAATAGCAACTTTCAAAGGGCTACATACCTTTATGGCAAACACTGGTCACTGTGTGCATGTGACAACACTATCCCAAGCACTCCATGAGTCTGGCCTGCACGGAAGAGGGCAAGAAGGAAGCCATTACTCAAAATACCCACCTTGAGTCCCATGTGAGTTATGCAAAAATCCACTCTGAAGATTGTGAAGCCATGTGGAGAAAAGTTTTGTGGTCTGACAAAACCAAGATGGAACTTTTTGGCTGAAATGCAAAACATTACATTTGGCACAAACCCAACACAACACATTACCCAAACAACACCAACCCTACTGTGAAGCGTGGTGGTGGCAGCATGATGTTATGGGGATGTTTATTATCAGCAAGGAGTGGGGCACTTGCCAGGATAGAAGGAAAAATGGATGGAGCAAAATACAGAAAAATCCCAGAGGAAAACCTACTCACCTCTGCAAGAAAGCTGAAATTGGGACGGAAGTTCACCTTTCAGCATGGCATTGCCCTTTCTCTCAATGGTGGAGAATCACTGAAAGAAATTTTTAAAATTTCTCAAATCAGGATCTTCAACAAAATCAAATCAATTTGTTCTTGTTATACACCCAACCTGTCCACCAAGTTTCGCCCAAATCTGTCTACAACATTTTGAGATATGTGCTACAATGGTATTTGATTTGAGATGATTCAGTTTGTCCCCAAGATAATAGGTAGAGAAAGATCTTCCTTTGGTTGCTGATGATTTAATGAAGTTTCATGAAGATGCTTGAAAACAATGGATGAAAAAATAAGAAAGTTTTGAGCAGAAATGAACTGATGATGTCACCTTATTCATAGCAAATATATTGATATGGACTCGGGTTCAAGGCTCGCCACTCAGGAGAGCGCTTGGGCTCCTCTCAAACAACTGGTCCTGAAGCCGCTGGGCACAGACAACTCATGCACCTGCAGGTTGCTAGGCAACCATGAACGCCGATTGGCATGGCCACTCTGGGTAGGGTTACACTACTTGGGGTGATACCTTGCATGTGGACGGCCGGTCAATTAGGGTCACATGCCATCAATGCACACTCGGATTACTGCCGAGTGATACAGTGAGTGTACACTGGCTAACAAGAGCAATTTTGTGGGGTATAACTTCCCAGACAAGCCAATGTACGGACCATGCTGAACCAATGAATGAAAAGACGAAACGGGCTGGTTACATTTGTATCAAGCATTTTATTACAAATCAGGCGAGAAAGGTTATGTAGTACATTAAAAAAAAAAGTGTTTATTCGCAAAATTATGCACAACAGGGGGAAAGCAAGAAATTTGTGGGTGCAGCAAAAGAAAATAGTTATTTATAAAAGAGACAGAATAGAGTTACCCCAAGATAAACTTCTGCAATCTTAACTTATGTTACACATAACAGGCACCATCAAACACACATACCCGAGGAAGCTAGAGAGTCCAGAAAGAGCGAAGCAGTTAAGGTGTAGGCGACTTTGTTGCACCAAGCATGGTCGATAGACCGACACAACCCAATCGCTTTGGAAGGGGGAAGAGGGAAGAAAACAGGGGGTGTTATGGTGCATGAGTGGGAGTTGCAAAATGTCATGCAGCGTGATGCAAGAGGAAGTGAGAGGTGTGAATCGGTAATCGTTGCTCTTTCAATTTGTGTGTCCACAGTGGACAAGACACACATGGGAGGAGATGGGTGAGAAGACAGCTGAATGGGGACACGTGTGGGAAAGTCTGTAAATGTTTGGCTCATGACTGTGGAACGCCATCAAAGCCGAGCACTGATGACCCATCAATATCAACAAAATTCCTCTCCCATCAACAAAGTAAGGAAATAATGTTCAGTACTTTTTTCTTGCTGGTAAATAATAGGATATACGAGATATATGACACATCTGTGACCAGTCTGATTTTAATCTACCACAAGTGAGCATTTCATTGCTATTACTTCATATCCTCACCCAGTCCCAACAAGTGTCTCACCTCTGTTTCCTGTTTCTGTGCAGTGAAAGCTGAAATGTTATTCCAAAATTCTCTTGTGAGCAACGAAATTTTCAATAAACTTTGACTGTCTTGATAATATTCAACAATTGTAAAAACGTGAAATCACAGATCATAAAAGTTTTATCAGATGATGCCTTTATTTCAATTGAAATACCATATTTTGAACAATATGATTGGAAACAATAAATGATTATATTGGCATTGTTCGTGTCAAACAAAGCTTCATTAAAATATATGAGAGCAAAGTGGGGAAAGATCCCCATTGAAAAAGGTGATGCTTGAGCGATTTTCCAACACCCCAACCCCCCGCCCCCCGTATTCCCCATTTTTAACCTCTTCTATCTTGGCGATAACATGAAAACATCATCGCTTCAGACATTAAATCCTTCATATTTTCCAATTGGTTGATTTCCAATCATCAATTTGGTTTTAGACTAGGTCACTCCACCCTGGATATGCTACTTCTACTCTCCCAACAATGGATGGAGGTCATCAATGCCGGATATGAAATAAGAGCCATATCCCGAGACAATTCACGTGCTGTTGACACAGTCTGGCACCCTGCTCTGCTCACCAAACTCTCTTCCTATGGTATCCAAGGCCATCTCCACTCATGGCTCGCAGATTTCCTCTCCTGTCACAGTCAACGTGTGGCCCTAAATGGAGTTCTTTCATCCCCTCTTCCTGTACAGGCTGGAGTTCCTCAAAGCAGTGTTCTGGGCCCGGTTCTCCCTCCCTCACTCTGTTCAATCCCATTCTTCCCTCCAGGCCTTCAAAACAGCTGTTCACCACCACCTCTTATCGTCTCCCATCCAAATCATCGATCTTTTCTACCCCCGTTAATCCACCCCAACCCCACCACCTTCAAATTCCCAGCTTTCCTTCCTGAAAGTCCCTGTAATGTCCCTTGTATACCCGTGTTTCCCACCCCATCCCTCTCCCTTCCACAGATCTCCTAATGTCTCTGTTCTCCACTGTTTTGTCCTTCCCACTCCTGCCGCTCTTGTCTCATGTCCCCCTTGCTGTGCGTTGTGTTAGCTCTCATACGAGCCTCGACAAGGTGTACAAAAAAAAAACAACTACCAACTACTCCCTCAACAAACCTCTTGAAGTTCAGTCACTCAAACATCAGCCATGATCTTTGTCAGTTAAATGCTAGATGTGGTAAATTTAAATAATCCTGAATGCATATAAATGAACGATTAAAATTGACGGTTACACGTTTTCAGTTTCATGTAGCACGGATCGGTAAATTGTAATATAAACTGCTTGATGTAATGAGCTAATTTGACTGTACATGGTGGTATTGTACTGTAAACGGCCTGGTAAGATTCTCGAACGAAACTTCCACAATGGACTATAATCGCATTTGCTGGAACACACGGGATTGTTCTGTGATACTATATAAACCCACGAGAGCGATGTGCAGAGACAGGTGATACGGGACGAGCTGTGTGTTTCCATCGCGCCCGTGCTCGATTTAACGCTGAGTGAACGAAGTGTTAATGTCCAGAGCGGTTGTCAACACATGGAGCCGATTATAATCAGGTTGATTAAAACTCATTAAGATTATGTATTGGGAAAGAATTACATTGAGCTCTTTAATCATCTGGATAGGCCATCGTACAAGAGAACACCGCGACGGGAATCGAAGAATCAAGTCCCGAAGGACGAGGTGAACACGCGTCAGTTGTGCTGGCAGGGCTGGGACACTGGGCGGTGGAAATAACGACTTACGGGAATCGGAGTTGTGCATTGCAAGTAATCGTAAACTTCCTCATTGACTTTGTATCTCCTTGTTTGAAATACAAGTTTCAAAAACACCACTCAGAAGTCAGACACCTCTTGCCAAAGATCCTATTTGAGTGATAGCTGACCTGCACGTTCATCCACTCATGAAGCTCAAAGTTTGGTTGTAGTTGTTTGAGGACAGGCTGAGTCCATCTCCACATACAACATACACACACCGAAGGGAAGAAAACCCTGAAGGTGTGTGCACATATCATCCTCATCCCCCCAACAATCTTTAATGAGGAAACCGCATATCTCAGTTGGCCTCTATCGCTTGCTCTCGACTTGGCATCTTCCATAATTCAGTCTTTCCTTGACACACTTAAATCCATGTGCACCCACAATACTTTCATCCACAGCTCAATCGACAGCTGGTTGCTCTCTGCTCTTGGGCTGGCACCCCTGCTTCACACCTCACACATCTTAATGCGATGGACACCAAGTTCTCCAAATCATTGGAATCTCCTTCGATGAAACTGAGTCTATGAGCCTATGACTTTCACACCACAGACAGATCGATGGTCTCTCTGTCTTCTACCACCTTCTGCCATTTCTGTGCCTTGTCCCCCCAACCTCCCCCTGGCCCCCGAGGTTTCTGCAGGTTGTATGCAGTCCACCATTAAATCCCAATATCTAGAATCACTGCTCAACTATATTCATATGTTCCTCTTTTTTCCAGCCTGTGTATCCAACGATTCTTATTCTCTCCAATTTCATTCTTCCATCCAACAAATCTTCAAGAGAGCTGTTCACCACCATCATAGATCATCTGCCATCCAAAACCATTGTTTTCTCCTCTGGTTGGCCACCACTCCCTGAACTCCAACCCCACCTCCTTCCAAATTTCCAGTTTTTCCTTCGGAGAGTTTGCTTCTCTATCCATCTTATCCACACCATGTGTCCTCCCCTAACCCTACTCTCCCCCAACCCCACATTCTGCTCATGCACCCCCCTCTGTATTTTTATATTATTTCACTTTTGTTCCATTTATGCTTCATCCTCAGTTTTACCTTGCACTTTATGATTGAGAGTTTGCACCTGTATTCACCCTATGGTGGAATAAACTCAATTTCCACTCATTTTCAGCATACAAAAGAGAATCTTTAATGCGTACGTGCGCACATACGGGAGAAATCTCCATCAATGAAACTCTCAAATTTATGCCCAAATCCAAGCCTTATGTGTCGAAGCAGGGACGAGTGAGGGAAATGATTGTACAGGCAGGATAAAAGAGAAATTGCCTTTCATCTGGGAAGGAATAACTTTTCTCAAAGCTTTAAAGCAAATTACTGCTTTCTACCACTGGGAAAGGAGTGGAGCAGAGTCTATACAATGTTGATTCCGGTAGGCAAGGCCAAAGTACAGCGAATCAGAAAAGAGCACAAACAGCCACTCAAGGTACACAGAGTTTGGAGGTAAAGACGGTTACACAGATCAAGGGAGTGAATCATTACTTCGGCATGTTCTCAGCGATTGATAAAGAACAACATCGTATTCTGACATTTTGACTCGTGCCCTCATCGGACCTTGGCAGCTTTTACAATGCCGCCACACAAAATGCCGTGCATTACATTCATTAAATTTGTGAAATAAATTTAAAAATATCTAAAGTTATATTGAATCATGTACTAATTGATATACATAAGTGTTCTTGGAACTTTTGCATTTCCAGGTTGTTACTAATCGTGCGACAACCTATATGTAGCACAACTCCAAAAGTTTCCAACCCATGTTTCCACTTGACCAGTCTGGTGTGGCATCTTATCAAATATGCCTTCTGAAAGTCTAGATATTCTACATCCACTGCACGATATCTGACACTGAAGACTGTCCTGATGGACAATATTTCAAAGCTTAATAATAATATAGATGAACACAACTGCCAGCCAATTATGCATACATATTTGGGGTAAATAAACGCCACAACAGCCGATGGAAATATTCCAACACAACACTTCATATTGCATATTTTTATTCTCATTCAAACACAAACATCATAAGCATGATAACATTCAAGCAATCTTGTGCCACCTCTTCCTCTTTTAAAAGTTGCACTTTGTGTCTCTGTAAAGTGTAAAGCATTTGATTCAGTGAATCGGGATGCCCTCTGGAGGATTCTTAGTCTTCATGGGGTGCCACCAAAACTGATCAATCTGATGTCTGAACTATACTCTGGGACTGAGAGTGCTGTGAGATGTGGTGGTACCATCTCAGACTTATTTCCAGTTATTACTGGAGTCTGTCAGGGGTGTGTACTGGCCCCCACACTTTTCAGCACTTGTATGGACTGGATTTGGGGAGGATGTCAGAGAGCTCAAGCTGTGGTGCATCGTTTGGGAATGTCAAGATCTCTGACTGATTTCGCAGATGATGCAGTCATCTTTGTGGAGACTCTGGATATCATTTTGGGGGCTGTTGAGGAGGTGAATGAGGAGTCAGAGCCGATGGGATTACGGGTTTCCTGGGTCAAAACTAAGAACCAGGCTTTCAATGACATCTTGGATGCTGCTATCCTGTCTGTACCTGTTTGTGGTGAGGATGTTGAGGACATGGAGAGATTCACTTACCTTGGTAGTGATATTCATATCTCTGCTGACTGTGAGCCAGAGGTCAATGGACATCTGGGTCAGGCCTGTGGTGTCATGGATTCACTGAATCATGGGGTGTGGCGTTAGTCAGTACCTGTGTAGGAGGACGAAAGCCTGAGTCCAGGTTCTTGGTGCTTCCAGTCTTGCTCTACAGATATGAGACTTGGACTCTGACAAGGGATCTGAGATGGAGACTTAATTCCATTGGTACCAGGTCTCTTCGGAGAATCATTGGCTATCGCTGGTCAGACTTTGTGTCCAACGAGCGGTTGCTGAGGTCGACTCAAATGAGATTTGTTACCTGCATTGTTTGTGAGCGTCAGCTGTGGCTGTATGGACATGTGGCTCATTTTCCTGACACTGATCCTGCTCACCAGATTCTCTCTACGAAGGAGCCTCATGAGTGGAGGAGGCCAATGAGCTGACCACGTTCCTCGTGGTTGCAGCAGGTTGATCAGCATCTCAAGGAGATGGGGATGGGCCAGGCATCTGCCTGGGTGATGGACAGATGGAGGCGCCCACAGTGGACAGTGGACACAGCGGTGCTCTACTCCAGCGCATGCTCCCATACCTGACCTGATCTTTGGGCCAAGTGGTTCCACCATTGACCCAGGCTTCAACCCTCAATGCACCAAAACAGCTGCATTTTTCTTTTAACTGCTGGGTTCTCTATAAAACCCGGCAAGAACATTTAACCATCACACTATCTACCTGGCAAAAGCCTACCTGCATGCATGCTTTCACATGCAGCAAACTTTGCTCCTCCATGGTCGGCCAACACCATACCGTACTCATATCTTCAACACCATGTGAAAGCCGTTTTAAATTTAAACTACCGTTTGTCCTTAACGGCCTCCCCATTACGTTTATCCAACCTCCTCACAGTCCATCCCAACCGTGCCTTTGCTCACTGGAGCTACAATCACTCCCTCAATATTCAAACTCACACACGTGCACAGATTCCCACCAAAAAGCTCAACCCCTCTCACGCCTACACTACACGGTACATCCCGTGTGCTTTCAGTCAGATGTGAGAATAAATGCCAATTGTTGCTCCCAGCTCGATGACGCCATTCCAGAAAACGCCATTTTCATTTTTTGCCTTCTCCATCCCGACCCGATTTAGAATCCTGTGTGGGTGTGGGAACAGGCAACTTGGTAATAGCTTTTAACACAATCTCAAATGTTTATTATTAGAGAAGTATATAACAAATTGATGTTGTAATCACTGGTAATAAATGAGTAATGAGTTATATTGCATACCTACTGATTCCCCCTCCACCCATTTGCGTTCCTTTCCATTTGTCCACCTCCTTATTATTCACAACATTTAGTTATCATATTTCACAATATTTCTGTCTCTTCCTATTTTTAATCACAATCCATTGTAAAGGAACCTGAAATTTTATAAGCCATGCTTTAATATTCAGGTTCCTCCACTATTCTCATCATCATAAGGTATCCATTTTTCTTGTATTTGATTGATTCAAGAGGAGAAATAAACTCTCACTCTCCCATGATACCTTTTAAGACAGACAGAGTTGCGGTATGAATTTATTTTACCCCGAAAAACTTACATCTTCTTTACTAATAAGTGTATGTTTGTGTGTGTGTGTGTGTGTGTGTGTGTGTGTGTGTGTGTGTGTGTGTGTGTGTGTGTGTGTGTGTGTGTGTGTGTGTGTGTCAATGTGTCTCCTCCATTACTCCAAAACCATAAAACCTAGCAGCCTCAAACTTTGCATGCATACAAAGAAAACTCCAAGGAAGTGCAAGACTGAAAATTGGGTGTTTGGGTTAATTACAACACCCCTTTTGAGTATAATTAACGGCTTTATTCAATTATATCCTTCATCAGGCACATTCTCGGTCACCGCTCTCTCTGGGGTAGTAAGGCATATTCTAAGTAACCTCGCTGGGGTCTGAAGCCCCAATGATTTTTGGCCCGCTCAACCATGCTTCACCGAGGAACAGGTCGCAATGATTTAACGATAAAGTTTTTTTTTCCCACTTTCCTGACTCATATTATCAAATGCGTGTTCATCTTAGCTACGAATCGCTGGGTCCATTGTAATGCGTATAAACGCCCAGAGATGGCAGTGTTCATGGCCTTATTTCATATTTGCACATGCGATAACCTCGAGAATCTCTTAAAATAAGCTCAATAACCTCTGAAACTAAGCTGAATTCCAAACTTTAAGCTCCAAAATCGAACTGATAAGCAGTTCAGACTCCTAAAAAATAAGGGTTCATTCGTCCCATTTGGACATATTTGACATCTTGGGCGTCACCGGGAGGTATATGTTTAACATGACGGTTCGGTGATTGCTAATTGCATGCCAAGCGAGCCATTTATCATCAACCATTTTGTTGGAGTGCTTAAGCCACTTGGCAAGTGCTCTACAACATTTGCACTGTCACTGAATGCTGTATAATTGATTGACTTAAACAAAGGTCAGTGGCCACTCTTGTGCGTTGTTGGCCACGTATTGTTCTGTGGTGCAACAGGCGATGGCTGGCTCGCTGAAAATGTGAAATTATATTTTCCACGACGTTTCCCGTTTTTGTTTTTCCATTATACACACGTCACTTCAACAACAATACATATTAGATTTAAAAAAAAAAAAACGCACTCATCTCAAATCAACCAAGCTGCGCGATGGCACGTTGTCCCTCGGGTGGTGCCTCTCATGCGTTGTTGGCCACGTGTAGTTCTGTGGTGCAACAGGTGGTGGCTGGCTTACTGAAAATGTGAAATTTTATTTTCCAAGACAGTTCCCTTTTCTCTCTGTGTCCCCATGCCCTGAAGCAAGGCACTCATTCTTTCACTTTGTTATCTTGTTTTATTATGTACAGAATTGTTTTTCTCTTTGCTTTGAAGGACCTCTTGTTTCACAAAGGTTTCCTGTTGTCTGGTGTTGATTAACCAGTACCTTTTGCTGCTTTGACCCCTCCCTATTTTCCAATCATAGAGAAGACCATGTTTTCTGGCTCAGTCAGAGATCTGCTTGTACACTTGGGACAAGCCTTTATCTCCACACGTGCACTTCGACAATAAACGATCTATTACATTACAAAGTGTTTTCTCTGTTGTGTAAATTTCCTCCACAGCAGCAAGAAGTGGGCTCGCCGCAAAACAGGACAAACTGTACCAGACCAGCCCAGCATCAAAGCCCGTGATGCACTTGATCATGTGTACACTGTCCATCCTAACCCTTTTGAACGCTTTTACCTGAGACGGCTTCTGCACAAGGTCAAAGATCCAACATCATTTGAGGACTTGCGCACAGTGGGTGTCACAATCTGTGAAACTTACAGGCTTGCCAGATCAGAGGATGCATGGAGGATGATATACACTGGAAAAGCACATTGGAGGAGACAGCTGCAACTCGATCACCATGGCTGCTGCGAAACTTGTTTGCCATGATGGTGCAGACATGTGCCATGTCAAATCCTCAACAATTATAGGACAACCACAAGGAGAATGCAGCAAAGGACATTTTGCATCACGCACAAGTGCAAAATCTTGACCTGGAACTGGACGATAGAGATGCCACCTTCAATCAAGCTCTCATTATCATTGGATCAAGGCTTTGGGTGGCTCTGACCTCAAAACTTTTGGCCTTCCTAACCCTCAACGACAAAATGACAATGAGCTCACAAATGAAATTTTGAGAGACCAACTACAACATGGAACAGCTTGCTGAATACATACAGGAGAATGAGCCATGTATGGTTCCAGACCAAAAGAGAAGCCTTCATCAAGATTACACAAGCAGTTTTCAATGGGAGTGGTGGTACTTTCTTTCTGGATGCTCCCAGTGGAAATGTCAAAACTTTTCTCATCAATCTTCCTTTGGAAAAAAAAAAATCAAGCAGAGAAACATTATTGCCTTTGCAATGGCATCATCAAGCATTGCTGCCACATTGTTGACAGGAGGAAAAACAACTCAGTCTTCAAGTTGCCCTGAAATCTGGCAAGTATGGCGGCACCAACCTGCAACATTGACAGGGGCACTGGCAAAGCAAAGCTCCTGCACAAGTGCTGGCTCATTGTCTGGGATGAGTGTGCAATGTCTCACAACACTGCCTTTGAAGCTCTTGATCGCACCATGCATGATCTTCAACATAATGACAGAAGAATGTGTGGAGTGACTCTGGTGTTGGCTGGGCATTTTCAACAGACATTGGCAGTCATTCCACATGGAACCAAATCTGATGAAATGCAGGCCTGCCTCAAAGCCTCATACATTTGGAACAACATTCAGCGACTCAGCCTAATGACCAACATGCGAGTGCTTCTAATAGGTGATTCATCTGCTGTGGTGGTTGCTGCAAGCCTGCTAAAACTGGGAAATGGAGCCATGGTATCTGAAAATCAAGATGGAACTGTCTCAAGGAACAAAATTGGGGAAAAACAGTTGCAACACTTCAACAATCATAAGACGCAGTATTTCCAAATGTTGCACATAACTTTCATGACTCCAAGTGGCTATGCCAAAGAGCCATCTTGGCAACGAAAAATGATGCAGCCAATTCCACAGTTTTCTGGCACTGTGCAAATGTACAAGACACAAATGAAGCAGTCCACTACCCCAAATAATTTCTTAACCCTCTTGAACCACCACATGTGCCTCCTCACAATCTGGAGCTCAATATCGGTGCACCCATTATGTTTCTCAGGAATCGGGACCCACCAACACTCTGCAATGGAACACATTTGGCTGTCAATAAGCTTATGTCACATGTTGTGTTGTACTTCAGCTGGTTGTCCGTTCCATCAGCTTCAGAAGGACACAGTTCAAGCCAATGAAACCTTTGCCGCCCATGTGAAGTGGGGCCATCGCCGTAAGATACAAAACACACAGGAAATGGCACTCTGTGTTGAGGTGTGGCAGTGATGGTCATGTTTAACCCTCAACCAGTCAAAAATCCCTGGGGGTTAGACACAGCAGGGTAAGCTTTGGTTATATTTGCTCTCTCCCACCTGTCTCTCTCTTTCTCTTTCCTCCCACCCACTCCTCTCTCTGTCTGTCTGTCTCCACCACACCCCCTATCTCTCTCTCCCTCCCCCCTCCTTTAGTATTCCCGTCAGCAAAGCGACAGGTGGTATTTGCTCATAATTAATAAAATGGTCTGGAGAATCACAAGGCACTGACGTTTTAGTCTATAATAAGAGTACAATTTTATTCCACTGCTCACTTTTAAGCATAAATGTACTCAACAATGTCAGTGTTGCATTTTATTCCAAGATACAATTGGCCTGTAATGTTCAAATTTAATGCAATCAAACTGTGTCCAAGTAATATTATAAACAAGAATGACAGATTGAAAACTTCACGTACAAGAATTTTGGTGAGAAGATAAACTGGTTTTGGTGGCCAATTCAGCGAGAAGATCTGAATAGATGGTACAACTGGTAGAACACGAAGCTGCACGTGAGAACTGTTCTGCCATCAATGCCTGTTCAACTTTCCAGTCACCATGGTCCACTTCTGCTTGAAACCGATCGACCAAGTCCTTCCAAGCATCTCCGGATTTGCTTTGTCTGGATGGTGTTGAGGCCTGGATTTCTGCAGTTTTACGAATGAGCTCTGCTCGATAAGCTGCACGTAGCTTTGGGTAGATTTTAGTGGCTTGTGAGAGAACAACTGGTGGCAGCTGCCAGAACAAGGAATCCCACAGATTGGGCGGAATAGTCGCAATGAGGCTTGAAGTCACTGGGTCAAATGAAGGGTCCATGGCTGTGGTGGCAGAGGAACAAAGAGCTGAAAGTGCAGTTGGCATCCTTGACAAACAGTGCAGGCCTGCTTCAAAACTCAGCTTGCCTGCCTCAATCTGCCCTTTATTGCCATCACTCTCAGATCCATGGGAAGGACCTTGGTTTAGGACACGAGAAAGCTGCAAAAGCCGATCGCGTAGTGCGAGACCAAAGGCCTGAAGGAATGGAGAAGGGGCTGCAGTGTCCATGGCCCGATGTGGAGTATCTGCTGATCGCAATAGTTGCAATGTTGCAGTTTTGCGAGCTTCCCGAGCAACCTGTTGGAAGGAGCAAAAACATTGGCTGGTACATTTACTAAGTCCTAAGTGTGGTACTCAAGACTGATTGTTGATTTGTACTTGCCACCTGAAATATCGTACACGCGCAGTACATTCACACACCACCGCCACATACTTACCATCTCCAGATCAAATATTTGTGGGTCGAGGCCCAGTTCCTGCAAGACTACTTTCTGCACCAACCAATCATTAAGGTCCTGAGGCCACCCCATGCCAGCCTGTAATGATGGCACCAACAAGGAGAGGGCAAGCAAGCGGCGGGCGTGTGCCAGGTGGGCAAACTTGAGCTGCAAAGGGTGGTGGCGAAGAGCCCAGTCCACAGCCCTACGAAGCCTTGGCCTTGTCTGACAGTAGGAGTAGACTTTCTGTTGATCACAGAAGAATAACACATATCACGTTAAAAGCCTTAAGATTTAATACCCTCCAAGGGTAACATTTGTTATTTTTAGCAAGTGTTGCGTTAATTGAAAAAAAGTCCTGCACTGGGGTTTTCGATGATCCTTCACCGAAAGTAATAAATGCATGCCAATCTGCAGCCTTCTTTCGTTAACGGCCACAATTATTCCCACCTTTATTTGGCCCAACTCTTTCATAAACCAGCTGGACAGGCCTGACACTCAACTCAGGAGTTAAAGCAGGAATTTGGAATTTGTTCAGAGCACCGGCAATAGCTCACCTACCTTTGCGAAGGACACCATGGGATCCTTAATGTCCAGCAACTAATGATGGTGGATGGGACACGAAGCTGAACGTCCATCCGAGGGACGGCACGCATATTGACGAATCACCCTGCCTGTGAAACACCGTTATTACAGTTTATAGCTGAGTCAGGATTCTAACCCAGGCTAGTGTGCGTACCTCCAGGTCACCCTGTTAGCCCCTCCAATCAGCAGTGATTTGGTAAAAAAATATATATATATACTAGAAGTATTTCTATATTTTTATAGAGGAAGAGAGAAAGGAAGATAGAGAGGAAGAGTTCAATTTATCTGATACATGAGAAAAAAAAAGTCTACAGACAACGAATAGGAATGGCCAGACTGAGTGGGCTGTGCAAGCACAGATCATGGAGTCCATGGTCTTAAGTTTGGCCGATGTTTTGAAAAGAAGAGATGTATGTATATTGTATACATGTAATCACCTATTAACAAAATAAAGTTTTGAGAGAGGAGAAGAGAGGAGGGGAAGGAGGAGGAGGGGAAGGAGGAGGAGGAGAATAGGAGATGAGGAGAAAAGGGAGGAGGGGAGAAGTAGGTGAAGGAGAGAGAGGAGGGGAAGGAGAGAAAGGGGGGGGGGAGAGTCTGGAAGAAGAACGCCGGGGAAATGCAATCATCTTTTGCAATGTGCAATGCATGCAATCAGAACGCCGGGAAATACATATGTTTGTACAAAGATGAATGTTGTGTTGAGAAAAAAAAAGAGTACTTAAAATTTGAACTCAAAAATGTTTTGTTTTTTTTTGCTGTGGAAAATGGTGGGAATATGGTAGCGTACAGGAAATATGGTGTCAGCGAGAAATGTGTTTGGGAAAGCGACGGATACGTTGCAGACGACGGCACCAAGAAAACCAAAAAGGCTCACAGTGGCTGCAAAACTAAGTGGACAAACATTGAGTACTTGTATTTCATTAAGTGACAGGTGTTTGTTTGTTACCCCAGGCACGCGAAGTGAAAAGTGGGATTAAGCAATTGGTTCATATCCGTCAGTCTGTCTGTCTTATAAGTTTATGGTCGAGGAACAACTTATTTAAATTGAACGTTAAATTTTAAACTGGAATTGGAACATGAATAGGAAGACAAGTTTGCCGTTTAACAGTCTGGTACTTCAGCTCTGAATATGTCCTGATTGCACATGCACAGAGAGGAGTGACATAATATCTTTACTCTGTCTGCCTGCCTGGCAGTCAAACAAAATTGAAAATCATTCCAAACAGGAACATTACCGTTTCTAAGGACGTTATAAAGGACACAAAAAAACAGGCACGGATAACTAATGTAACGTGTTTGATAGGGTGATGTAATAGACACTGGGTAAAACTGCGGTAAAACCCAGAATCTATTTATTTATACGCCTTGAAACGTCTTTAAACCTTTATTTAAACTGAATGATAAGCTTGAACACTCAAACACAAATCGCCTTCATTATATTTCCAGGAACCATTTTATATATCGGTATACAGCATGAGTGGGTGCAGTAGTGGGGTGAAGAAGAGGCCGCCTGTATGGCTATGTACGATGCCAATTGATGCTGCGTTCTATGGTGATAAAGCCTCCATCTCCTAAACTGCGACTCAATGTTGTCTTAGTACAGTGTACAGGTGTGATTTATAAGACTGTTTTCAGAGTGCCAAACTTCTGGATTTTAAAAATTATTATTTTATTAGCGAACGCAGTGAGCTTCATACTTAAGGCGCGCACGTGAGAGAATAGGAAACAACAACAACAACAACAACAACAACACAATACTCCTGGCTAGTTGGAATCCGTGTCGTTAGCTACGACCTTATGCTTCCGGTTGTTGTTAAACGCTGTGCGGTGTATAAACACGATTGGGTTTTATTTCTATCTTGTGAATATTACTTAACGCGTGCACATGAGAGAATAGGAAACAACAAAAACAACACAATACCGTGGCATTTGTGAATCCGTGTCGTTCCCTATGACCATTTTGCTTCCGTTTTTTTTTTTGCTTCTGGTTTTTTTTGTTTCAGGTTTTTTTCATGGGGAATGATGCATGCTGGGAGATCATGACCGGAAGTGTTTATTTATTTATTCAATTATTTTTTTCCCAAAGTTAATTTTAGCGAATGCAGTGACCTTCATACTTAACGCGTGAACGTGAGAGAATAGGAAACAACAACAACAACAACAAGAACAACAACAACAACAACACAATACTCCTGGCTCGTTGGAATCCGTGTCGTTAGTTATGACCTTTTGCTTCCGGTTGTTGTTAAACGCTGTGCGGTGTATAAACACGATTGGGTTTTATTTCTATCTTGTGAATATTACTTAACGCGTGCACATGAGAGAATAGGAAACAACAAAAACAACCATCCCCTATGTCTGGCTGTGTCTGTGCCAGTGGGGTTCCTTGGGTTCCCATCGTAGCAGCGTTCATGAGCAGCATCGGTGTCCCAAATGACTCAGATTGCTGCTGAGCCGTATCCATCGCTCGAGCCTGATCGACTACCTTGTCAAGAGTGGGTTGCGCTTTCTCTAGTAAGCGTTGCCGTATGTGGGCTGATCTGAGTCCTTGGATGAATGCCTCCCGTGTCGCTTCCTTTCGGTGTTCCTCGGCGCTTACGGCCCGGAAGCTGCCGTCTTTTCCCAGCTGATTCAGAGCTTGCAGGAACTGATCGATTGTCTCCCCGGCTGCTTGCTTGCGTGTGTTGAGAAGATGTCGTATGTATACCTCGTTCTTGGGCTTCACGTAGAGCGCCTGCAGTACGTCAATCGCTGCTTCGTAAGTGTCGCACCCCGAGAAGAGCCTGTACACGCCGGGCGAGACATGATTCACGAGAGCGGCAAATTTGTCAGCTCCCTCCGCGATGATGGTCAGATAGTGTGAGAAGGAACAGAACCAATGTGACCATTTCATTTCTGCGTCAGTCGCGTTCGGGTCTGCGTCGAACCTCTCTGGTTTGTAGATCTTGTCCATCTTTGGTTGAGAGAGCCGAGAAAATCAAATGGAATAAATTGAAATGAGAGCGAGAGAAGAACCTTCAGAGTTTAGGCTTTATTCCATTTGATTGGAGCCGCTTCTGTGGGCACACCGGGGAATACAGGTTCAGCTAGGAGTACATAAGCAGTAACGTATACATGTGCAGTTAACCATTGCAGACAATCCGCGTAAGCACGGAGTTCGATATAATCTCCATTCTCACCAGTCAATGAGCACCTTCAGTTAACGAGCATCAAGTGGACAGCCGATGTCAATAGCAATGCCCCGGGGACAATCACTCGTGCCGCAGAGAGACCTCCCCTTATACGCGAGACGCACAACATGTGATCCCGCGTCATGTCCCTCAATTCACGTTAATTCACCACAAATGCCCTGGCAATTGTGAATCCGTGTCGTTGCCTATGACCAGTTTGCTTCCGTTTTTTTTTTTTTGCTTCTGGTTTTTTTCATGGGGAATGATGCATGCTGGGAGATAATGACCGGAAGTTTTTATTTATTATTTGGATTCCACACACACACACACACACACACACACACACACACACACACACACAGACACACACAGACACACACACACACACACACACACACACACACACACACACACACACACACACACACACACACACACACACACACACACACACACACACACACACACACACGATATCTCTTATTGTCGGGTTTTCTGGCTGTTTGTCTGTGTGTGTGTGTCTGCAACGCGAGGCTCCACAGCACGAACCAGCGAACAGATTTCGATGAAACTTTGTCAAAAGGAGGAATGTATACTGGGAATGTGCGAGTTTGAATTTCGTTGCCTAGCAACCACCCGTTGCTGTACAGCGGCCGAAAAACCACGTACAGTATTTTCAATAATTGTCCTTTAGTTTGAATGTAGAGAATCGAGACTTCGGAATTAAACACTTCGAGATATTTAGAAAATTTTACTCGAGCTGATTTTTGATTGAGGTTTTATTTTTCAAATGGTAGTCCTTCAAAAATCGGGTGTCTATTTACCGTCATTTAAGGTGTGTATACAGTGTTTGTAAGGAACTACACCGTCGTTCCACCTTCGATCTCTCATCGATCCAAACGTTATTGACCAAAGTGAAAAGGATCCAAAATAAATGGAATCACCGGCATTTCTGTCTTTGTGGATTTCTAATAATATGTTTATTTATTTACCGAAAACGATTTCCCACCCACACACCACCTCCAATTATTTATTTACCGAAAACGATTTCCCATCCACACACCACCTCCAATTATTTATTTACCGAAAACGATTCCACGACCCACACACCACCTCCAATTATTTATTATTTAAAGTGGGAGTGGCGTAGGAAAAATATTGTGTGGATCAGGTGTGGTCAAACAAGAGCATTGAGAGAAGTTTATCGGGTTTTCCGTGTGTGTGTGTGTGTGTGTGTGTGTGTGTGTGTGTGTGTGTGTGTGTGTGTGTGTGTGTGTGTGTGTGTGTGTGTGTGTGTGTGTGTGTGTGTGTGTGTGTGTGTGTGTGTGTGTGTGTGTGTGTGTGTGTGTGTGTGTGTGTGTGTGTGTGTGTGTGTGTGTGTGTGTGCAACGTGAGGCTCCACAGCACAAACCAGCAAACCGATTATTTTTCAAATGGTAGTCCTTCAAAAATAGGGTCTATTTACCGTCATTTTTTATGAGGAGTGCCATTTGGCAAAATACGCAATAGGAAAAATCTTGCCAGGCAGAGGAACAATTGTATGTGAACCAATACGTCTTGGCAATGAATCTTCGTCGGTGGATCGGTCAGAATGAAAAGCATCGTATCCAGCGCTTCGATCCCAGCGAATCCCTTGTTTAATTATTATTTTCCTAAAGTTAATTTTATACTTCCAAAAGTGATTTTGTTCATGACAGGAAGTGTTTATTTTGTATTTAACATTACCGGGAGCGATTTTGAAACTCTTTCCGGAACTTTTAATTTCTTTTATTCTTGACCAGAAGTGATCGTTTATTTATTCAATCATTTTTTTCCCAAAGTTAATTTTAATAAAGATATCTCCCGCATCATCAAAAAATATTTTTTAATCGTGATTTACATTATTTGATCGCTGATCCCGAATCCAGGCCGAAGTAACCGGAAATTGCGTCAAAATCATCAGCTGTGCGGCGCTTACATGTATCACGGTATAGTTGGCAAGTATACAGTTGTGAACAAGTTTTATGTAAAGTCAGAAGCGAATGCAAGAAGAATTCTATGTTCGCTTCTCGGCTTTGCCTGTTCCATATTAAAATTGAAGTATACATTTGAACACTACGTGGGGCATCGTGTTCAAAGAACTCTCTCGTGTTTATTAAGCAGAAGTGAACTGCAAACAAAATTGTGATCTAATGTGCTATGAGCTAATACTGATAATGATTCTTCCGCTTGTTATAAATAATAAATATGCTTGCTCGTTTTAAAGAATTACCATGGGCAGCAATGTGTTGCATCAGTGCTAGGGAGGAATTCACACATCCATTGTTCTGACTGACAGTTTTGCGAACCACCATTAGTTTATCTCGCTTTGTTTCTCCTCCAAATCAACTTGTATAATATGAATAAAGGAAAGAAAATAGGGAAATTAGCCAACTCGACTTATAGGTTGACGGATATGGTGCAAGCATTCCCCAATAAACAAATTTTGTGTGAAAAAAAAAGATTGTAAAGAAATAAGAACTATTTAAAAATAAAGAAATGCTGGCTCCTCCATGAGCCTCGACTTTATATACAAAATTAATAGATAATACCGCACCTCCATGTGCCGTGCCCAAGTGAATGCCCGGACAACCTGTACCTCTCCTCGAGGCCTGGCTCCAGCCAGAACATGGACAAAGGATCTGACATCAGCACCCAAGGATGGCATTACATCACCTGTGTGTAATTGACATTGACAAAATAGATAAGATATCTGACCACTGATATAACACTCATCACTTTACATCACACAAATGATGACGTTAAATCAAAAGTTTGACAACGGCAACCAATAGGTGCTGGTACACGTCAAAAGTGTGACATGTACCAGCACATCAGATGCACGTCGTCCAATCAATATTTGGAGTTTCACACAGAACATGTCGTTGCTTTTATACGAGATTTACCACAAAATTAATTCAATTTTATATACCTCGGTAACAGTAAATTGTTTCTAAAATCATTTGGTTTGTAAGAGTCAGTCCCAGAGTGAATGAGTTCACCAAATTATTCTTGCAGATTAACTTCCTTCCTATTTTTCCAAATGTACTTTTTCCTGCCCATTCATCATTTTAAAGGGAATTAAATTTAAAGGGAATTAAGGGAATTTATGTGCCTGGGTTGGACAGCTCACACAAAGATGAGCTGTCCAACACAGATACACACATCTAAGCTATCCTGCAAACCCACTATCATAGTTGTGCAACAAAACAAACATGGAAAATTTGTTAAAGCTTTCAAATGATACCAAATTAATGTTACATTCACATTTATTTTGCATTATTATTGCATCTTCCTTGCTGATGGAATAGTACATGTACATCCACAAAATATTACCTGAAAGACAGGTAATGTCTCAATGGGCAACAACAATTTATCAAATTCAATCAGATTTTATTATCACGCTTGTGAAAAGCAAATTTTCAATGTGATCCTATCAATTTGGACCCCAGGTATCCAAAGGTGACCCAAACAGCTGATCCCTCAGTGTCAGGTGAGATCAAATAGTACGTCAGCTTTCAAATTGTTTTAAACATCATCATGTTTGGTATCAACATAAACAGTGTGAGAATACAAAACACTTTAGTGCCATTTTTGACTCGTTTTAGTCTAATTTTGCCTAATTTTAAATTCAGAAAGGGTAATTAGGTAAATCGAACTAAAATACACAATTTGGTGTCTGGCTGTTTGTCTGACCGCAATACATTCGGTCGTTACTTATCTATTCTCAACCACACTTTCCAGGGAGATGAAGGGTTCCGCGACGGAGGTTGTAGCGACCTAACGTGCCCTTCTCCTCAAGGGGGATTTCCGCCTTGGACGAACTCCGTCTTAAGGCGGATAAATGGCTCAGCTCGGCATTTTGTGGGGAAGTAAAAATTATTATACCGACTGGAAATAAAAACTATTAGAACCACAAACTATTCTGTCAATTCTTTCCAACACATGATTACCATTTTAAACAAACAGTTACTACTGTCAGTTTGTTTTTTTTAAACAGTCGTCACTGAAAGAAATTTGGAGCAAACCAGAGGTGTGTTCCATTACCCAGGAGCTTGCTATCACTTGCCAAGCCAGCCGTTCAATACCAACCGTTTCAATGGATTGCTTAAGGCACTTGGCGAGCGCTCTACAAGCTGATTGGTGATGGAACACACACCCGACATCCTTGAGGCATTCTATGCTTATCACATTCCCCAGAGACCAACGGATCCGAGCTGTCTCAACTTGCTCGGCCTCTAGATAAGGTACTCAAATGAATCTTTATGCATAAATGATAAATCCCCATTTCCTGTCCAATTTTATAGACACAAGATTTTGTTGACTGTACATGGACTGTTTATTAACACATCTTGGGGTCTCATATGTCATTTCTCCCAGCCAAGGCTTCAAGTGTGACGTGCGATATTGCTACCGACACGATTACGGCCCAATTGTGACCTTTATTTGATGCATAAACTCATTCATAATGCACACTAACATCTAAGCTGTCCAACTTGGTTTCAAATCTTGACAGGGTAATTCATCAACGTGTGCCGTCCATCACATGGACATTAATATGGGCGTCCCGTCTGCAGACATAAGTTGGTGGATGTTAAAGATCCCAGGGTGTCCTTCACGAAGAGTGGGCGAACCATGAACAAATTCCAAATTCCTGCTGCAACTTCAGTCGAATGTGAAGCCTGGACAGCTGGTTTGTCAAAGACTTGGGACAAGATAAACTATTCATAGTTTGCAAAGAAGTGGTATTTATTCATGAATAAATACCACTTCTTTGCAAAGCAATTTTGTACAAAGATTATTTGCCCGAATATGTATTTCTCCATTTTCAGATAATGGACCCCATGTGTATTCCGTCGAAGTGACACTGGGGACAAACAACTGTCCCCACTCAAGCAATAATTCCACTCACAAACCCATAAGTCAGGACTTTGACACGGGCATGGTGATTCAAGTAGTTGGGTGAAATGAAAGTAAAATTTGACACCAAATATCCTGAACCATGGAGAGAAAACGGCATGATGGCATGTGTCATGTCAGAGAAAATCCTTGGGCAACAAGCTACACGGGGCAGAAGTCAAAAGCAAAACAAACAACTAGATTACTGGAGAGTTCATACAACATCTTACCCCACGCATACTTGAGAAAAAGGACATGGGAAGGGTCTTTTAAACTCTTCCTTTACATTTCTGAGCACGATCCATATTTCCTACGAGCCATTTCGTTTAAATTTTGATATTCCACAAAGTTGAGAGCACGAGCAGCACATTTGATTGGTCGAGATTGCGAAATATTGTTGTGGGGCTGGGTATCGGTGGCGAGCACGACCGCGACAGGGAGCAGTAGCGTCGGCTCCACCGAACACACCGGAATTTAGGTCGTTTCCCTCGGATAAGTCCGAAAGGCACGGGTCCCTTATAGGACCATGAATCGCCAATAATTCAACCACATGGGGTAGGGTTGATTGCCAAACTTCGATATACCTAAGTACCCACGCAGCAAGCAAGCCTGGGGTTGGCGTAGTGGTTAGGGTAGCGACTTGGGATCCAAAAGGTCCAGAGTTCAAGCCCCGTTGGCCGCTTGAATTAATACCCACTAGGAGGTTGACTCAGCCTGTCATCTTTCAGAGGTCAGCGAAGTGAGTACCAGTGTACTGGGCCCAGAGTATGCCCCGGTTAGAATAGGTGTACCATATCCCTGTGTCGTAAGAGGCGACCAGGGTTGTGTCAGGAAGGGCATCCGGCGTAAACCCTGTGCCAAATCATTATGCGGATCATAACGGATGATCCGCTGTGGCAACCCCTAATGGGAGCAGCCGAAAGAAGAAGAAGAAGACCCACGCGGCAAGCTACTGGGGAATTCACACCCTCGACAGGCGTCGTGCGGAACGAGCCGTAACCGTGCTCGAACCGTGTGTAACCTGAGCAGATGGTTACCGAGTCCCGTTGGTCCAAATGAACAATTTACTGTTTCGATATTTCTCAACACACACCATGCTTAACCAATGGCAGAAATGAGAAAGAACGAGCTGGTACATTCAACAAGAGGGGAATTTATTTACAATAGGCAATAATCAGGAAGGGAGACAGAGAGCAGAGTTACAACCGAATAAAAGCAATGCAACCAATGTACAATGAAAAACACTTAATCAATCCTACTTAAAGAAGGGGCCCACGGACACAAACACATACATACACACACACACACACACCCAAACACACACACACACACACACACGCTCACAATGAAACACACATACACACGCACACAATGACACACACACACACACATGCACACACACGCCACGCACACACACACACACACACACACACACACACACACACACGCACACACACACGCCACGCACACGCGCGCACACACACACACACGCATACACACACACACACACACACTTATGGACGTCGATTGGTGGGGGACGGGGTGGACATGTCCCCCCCCCACTGTTTATCAAGGGGGGGACAACATATCGATTGTCCCCCCTACCCACTTTTTCATTGAACGTAAGTTACGTAACACAAAACGAGCTGCTCTAGTACAACCAGGCCCAGATGCTCCTCAAATACAAGAATAAATTTTTAAATCTCGATTAAAGTTTTATTGGTCTATTATAGTTCTATTAAATATGACAGGTTAATAATTCACCATTGAGAATCTGTGCTTCCCAAGCCATTGTCTCCCACCGGCCAAGCGTTCATAGCGACGTCGCTTTTTGATCCTTCGATGTCAGCTCTTCCTATCATTGCGAAGCAGAATTAGCCAAGCGTTGGATTGTTCACTCACTAACAGGGAACGTGACCTGGGCATTTTGAGGTATATTGGGACGATTTCGGACTTTGTATCGTCATTTTATGAGTGTTTAAAGAAATCACGGCTTCATGGCCCGGAGCGCCACGCCTCGGAAGTGTTAGGCCGCAACGGCTCGGGGCCCCTTTAGCGCCCAAAAATGGTTTATTTCACCTTTCTAACTTATATCGCACTATACTAAAACAAAACGTCTGTGCACGCACTATACTTAAACAAAGGCACGCGGTTTCAAAGTTGTGTTTTTTGGGGGTTTTTTTGCACGTACGGGCACGCACGTACGGCCACGCACATATGGGCACACACTAGTGGAAATGATGAACGTATTTACAAATCAACAAACTATGTACAATAATTGGAAAGAAGAGAGTGCACGTCCGGACGGCAACAGATCTTAATCCCTCGTCTCCTGGTCTCGTGGTTTGTGAGAGGTAAAGAATTAGATAAATGTTCACATTACAACTGATTTTAGCTCATTCCTTTGGTGAACCCTTTTGATGGCATGCAAATCAAGAACACAATCTTAAACGACGACGCTAACTATGAACCAATAATATCATAATCATCGCACTCAACTTTAGCCCATTGGTTTATTAAATGCAGATTAAATAAAATGATGAATATTAATAATCCCAGGTAATAAAATACCAGGGTATCTGACACTAACCAAAAGTAATAAAACTAATAAGCACGTAGCCGGGAACTAAGCGAGGAATGGAATGCTAAATTGGGAGCTCAGATGAGAAATTAACAACTGAACTCGTATCGGCGCTCTTTTAGTAATACATGTGCTACGCAAAGCTTATCACATGTCAACATTGTGCCTGGAGGTATAGTGACCTCGCCAAAAGTATGTTGACCTTAAAAATGCCCTGTTACACAAAAAATACCCCTTATAATTCACATGTCAAAATTTATTCAACTGAAATGTAATTCCCTTCTCGTTTCATAGAGGATATGGACATGAGAAAGTTTTTCGCGACAGCATCAAGTAGCACATCCCCGACCACTCTCCTGGAGCAATCAAGTTCCCAGAAAGAGGTGGACGATTCAAAGGAGAAGACAGCAGAAAAGGGTGCATGTGAGAGTACTCGGCCTAATTTACCAGATCAGCCTTTCCAACTTCATGATGTCAGTTGTATCCCAGTCCAAGTACTGCCAAACCGAAAGTTGAAGTTTCAACAACAGTGGGTCAAAGATTTTCCGTGGCTTCATTTTGATCAGAGCATCGGCGGTGTACTCTGTCACACCTGTACGGACGCTTCTCGTGAAAAACTTACCGAACTTGCCCGCTGTGCAGAAGACGCATTTGTCTCAAAGGGCTTTCGGAACTGGAAAAAAGGCTACAGAAAAATTCAGACAACACGAATGAACAAACACACATAGGCTTGGCTCTGAAAATCTGAAATGTCGCAGAAGTCAACCTGGTGTCCATGTGCAGCTGAGCAGCAAACTGCTAGAAGAACAAAGATCTGCATGGTCAGCGCTTCTGAAGATTATCACCTCACTGCAATATTTAGCCGAACAAAATTTTGCAATTCGTGGGAAGGATGCCTCTGAAGGGAATTTCAAAATGCTCTTACAGTTGCAGGCCGAGGATGATGTAAACCTCAAGACATGTCTGTCAAGGAAGACGACGTTCACAAGTGGAGAAATTGAGAACGATATTCTACAGTTGATGAGTCATGTCATCCTCAGAAATATCTGCAGTAACATGAATGAAATGTCCACTCAATTCGGATTCGTAACTGATGGAACACAAGATATTCAGGGTAATGAGCAGGAGTCGCTGTGTGTGCGCTATGTGACGGATTCCTTTGATGTTCAAGAAGATCTCATCAGCCTCCACCAAGTATCGTCACCAACAGGAGTATCACTTTGTAAGATGCTTCAGGATGTCCTAATTCGGTGTCAACTCCCTATTGAACACCTTAGAGCGCAGACTTATGATGGGGCAAGCAACATGTCCAGAAAGTACAAGGGCTGTCAAGCACAGCTAAAAAAACTCCAACCGCTGGCCAATTATGTTCACTGTGGAGCTCATGTCACCCAACTCACTACATCCGAAGCCCTACAAACTGCACCGTTCATAAGAGATGCCCTTGATTATGTCCAGGTACTCAGCAACATCTACAACAACATCTACAGCATCTGTACTTGAATATCCACGCTGACGATGCTGACACTCCTTGCCCGACACGCCTGAGGCCAATTTGCCCGACGCGTTCGTTAACTCTTTCTCCTGCAGTGAAATCGATATTGGATAACTATGAAGTGGTACTGGATGCCCTTCACCAAGCAAGTGATGACTTTGGTACGAACACGGCATCGTGAGCCAACGGTATTCGAAGCTGTCTTTCATCAGGAAAGTGTGTTCTCGGTCTGTTTGCATCATTGCCCGTTCTCCAATCCCTATAATACCTCAATAAGGCACTTCAGGGTTCACAAGTTACCATCTCTGGTATGCTTACTGCTGCAAAGGTAACTGCACAGAATCTCCAATGTCTCCGTACCGACCAGACGTTTAAGGAGGTTTTCGAAGCAGCACAACAGAAGCTCCAGCAGTGCCAACTAGATCCAGTGACCCTCCCTCGTAAGCACAAGCTTCCGAAGAGACTTGATGGAGGCACGCAGGAATACACTGCCAATTCTGCAGATGACGTATACAGAGTTGAATTTTTCAAAGTCATCGACGGCGCATCCGAGAACTTGAACGAGAACTTCACATCAACGACCTCATGGTGTATAGGGACTTGGGTGAAATGCTCCTGTCTGGGTCATTCAAACCACAAATAGTCCGCAAATATCCCGAACTGTCGGATTCCCTAGACTCCCCTAGAGCAAGAACTTGGCTTCTTTCGTCACCAGTTCAGTGGTTCATCTGTTGAGGATTACCGTAAGATATTTGTAGACATGGTGCCGGAAGTCCGTCGAATGTTCCCACAGGTAGAACGTTTGCTTCGGCTTCTATTGGTTTCCCCAGCAAGTTCATGCGAAGCTGAACGGTCACTCAGTGAACTCAGACGTATGAAGACTTGGTTACGTTCCCCAATGACCCAACAACGCCTCAACCATCTCATGATCTGTCATGTTCACCGAGATCGTCTGACTGCACTTGACCCCCAAGACATTGCTACAAAGTTTTTAACTGGATCGGCAGACAAGAGGGTCCATATTTTTTGGCAAGTTTTAAGGTAAGTTGACCGTACTCGTGTAATATCAATTTCATGTATGTCAGTCTAGTTTTCTGATAAACAATTATATATATATATATATATATATATATATATATATATATATATATATATATATATATATATATATATATATATACTGTAAAAATATATGAATATGTATTTCTTTGATGACATTATTTGATAAAAAGATGGTCGGTAGATGGTCAGATTAATTTAAGGGATTTGTGTGATCAGAAGACAGCTTGTCAACGAGCGTATAAAATCAAGAATTTGCAAGGGTGGACTTGCTGTGTCCACGCCGGCACGAAGTGGGCTTCGTGGTCTGGACATGCAATGTCTCCCCCACTTTTCAAAAGCAATCGACGCCCATGCACACACTTTAAGAAGCCATCGACGAACGTCCATCTTGTTTAGGGATCCTGAAATCATGAAAAGTAACCTCAGGTGGACGTTCTACAATCCCACTCTCGGAGAAACATTTTATATTTTCAAATAAAAAATACAAAAACACTTCATTTTAAACAATAAATCATTTTGTATTTTCTTCTTTGCATCTTGTGTTGATGAATTGTTGTGGTGTTGATGTGGTGCAGGTATCATGGGCTGAATGGCCTCCACCTGTGGCTGGGTTACTTGAGGCGACCTCCGTCGTCATGGTAACATGGTTCGGGCCCTTTATAATGTGCATGGAAGCCTGTGTTGGGCCGACTCCACGAGCACCCTCTGTCAATGGTAGGTGAGGAAGTTTGTGCTCCCTCACAACTACACAGGCTCAAACCCGAACACGGGGCGTCCTTTGTGTGATTGGAACAAAATTTAACTGACCATCGCTGTGCGACACAACACACACAGGCCCTCGGCACGGACATACACAGGCCCTCGGCACGGACATACACAGGCCCTCGGCACGGACATACACAGGCCCTCGGTACGGACATACACAGGCCCTCGGCACGGACATACACAGGCCCTCGGCACGGACATACACAGGCCCTCGGCACGGACACACACAGGCCCTCGGCACGGACATACACAGGCCCCCGGCACGGACACACACAGGCCCTCGGCACGGACATACACAGGCCCCCGGCACGGATACACACAGGCGCTCGGCACGGACACACACAGGCCCTCGGCACGGATACATATGAATATATCGGCATATCGGCAATCAATCAAACAGATTGAAATAAGCACGGACATACACAGGCCCTCGGCACGGACATACACAGGCCCGCCCACCGGATGCTCTGCCACGTCACTTCCCGAGCAACAACATCAACAGCATAACAACAAGCAAGGATTCCCCGAAATACAACCAATAATATTGACGGAAAGTGTTGTGACATCAACAACCACACAACCCAACCAACTCAACTGGGTGACGTGTCGGGAGGAGCCGATCACCCTCATCAACGTGTACTGTGTGCAGATTGAAATAAGCACGGATTTCTGTGCTCCGTTGCACCAACCGACTTTTATTTACGGATGTTTTCGTTTACACATAAAAACATTATTTAACTTCAAGAAACAAGAGTCGGATTAAGAAGATTGGAAACAGTTTATAAAGCTTTGTGTTACCATGACAACAATACAAGGGGCGTGGCTTCGCTCGTTTTTTTTGAAGCTTTGTGACGTCATAGAGGAGGGTGAGAGGTACAACGCACAGTTCGTCATCCCAGTTCATGTGAAGATCGTCGTCGTGTTCGAAGCAGCCATGTGGCCTCTTATCAGACTAATCTTAGCGTTTTTCTACTCGAAGGAGGTCGAGACTCGCCATTTACATCGGCACAATCATGGACAGGTGCAGGAGGCGTATTCACCCACCTGGACTGCAAACTTACCTCATCAGGTAAGTGGGAAGGAGAAGAGTTTGTGGTTTAAACGATGACTCGAGTAACATATCAATTTGATGACGACAGTATGTAGAGCAAGAGGAGGTTCAAAAGAGGAGAGCAGGTGATGAGACATTTTCACATCGTGATCATCCCGTGATGGATCATCTCAGGAAGTTTAATGTGGGAGTGAACTCGTCCACTTATCATCCATTGTCTCGACACAAGAGATCCCGACCACAAACCCTGTGTTCCATTGTTATAGGAAGGGGATTCCACGAGAGAACACCGCTCTGTTTGAAGGGATGTAAAGCCGGCTGTTCGGTGTGGAAACACTCGATTGTAATGGCGAAACAACTCGTAACAACCCTGAGGTTCTTCAAGACCTCGAAGTTCATAATCCCTGCTCATCATCATGGAAATGTGACCTTTATTGTTGTCGACCTTGAACATCAAGGTGCTGTCTGCACCATGAGGATGTTCCCTTGTCCGAGTTCACTGTCGACATTTGGACAGGTTTGTTTTCTGTACCAACACTGCTCGTGTCCGTATGCTCACAGATCGTCCGGAACAACGATCCACGACGGGTTCAAGTACAAGTGGACCGTGTGGAACTTTTTGAAACTGGAGTCCTCCTGATCCTCAGCACGTTGATCCTCATCAGGGTTTGGATGGCGTGGAAACATGCCCGGTCATTGGGGAGGAACAAAAGGAAAAAGTGTATTCATCTCTGGTAAGGAACCATTTGTTTCCCTTCTCTTTTAATGAGTTAATTAAAGGAAGAAAGAAAGGTCTTCACACTGTTTGTTGAAATGACATCATTTAGCTTCCTCTGATGTCCACCCAACCCCACCAGTCCTCTCCCCACCCCACCAGTCCTCTCCCCACCCCACCAGTCCTCTCCCCACCCCACCAGTCCTCTCCCGACCACACCAGTCCTCTCCCTACCCTACCAGTCCTCTCCCCACCCCACCAGTCCTCTCCCGACCACACCAGTCCTCTCCCTACCACACCAGTCCTCTCCCTACCACACCAGTCCTGTCCCTACCTCACCAGTCCTCTCCCCACCCCACCAGTCCTCTCCCCACCCTCCTCTCGCCATCCCACCAGTTCTCTCCCCACCCCACCAGTCCTCTCCCCTCATCCCCTCTCCTCCCCTCCCCTCCCATCCCCTCTCCCCCCCTCCCCTCCCATCCCCTCTTCTCCACTCCCACCCCTCTCCTACCATCCGCTCTCCTCCCATCCCCTCCCATCCCCTCTCCTCCTTGAGGCCGTCTCTCAGAGGAAAGGGGGATTGGAACGGCGTGCCATTGGTCGTGCTTGCCAGTAGCTCACACTGATTGGTTGTAAGTCCGTGACGCTGATTGGACGATCACGGATGCTCAAGTGGTGTTTAAGAAGGGAGAAAGGGGAGAGGAGGTTTTGGGGTTCTTCTGGGGACTTGACCTGAGACCACAGGTGTTACAGATTGTACTTGTTACACTCCTGCTAAGTGGACCCCCTCCCCCCCAGTGAACTGTTCTCGCCCCAAAATGACTGAATTTGTCGGACATTGTGAATAACTGTGTGGAAATCATTTGTTCAAATCATAAAAAAGCATTTTAATAGAATAACAAAGGATGTCGGGATGGTATGCCAAAGTGTGTAAACATGTTCGAGATGGTCACAATAAATCATCACGTGAAACCATCTCCACATCTTTCTTTGAATAATGATTGTGTCTTCAAATGACACTCACGCTCTCAATTTTGATTAAGAATCACACAAACACGTGCATGTGTGTTAGTGTGTGTGTGTATATTGTTGCGAATTCTGGCCCGCCTGACGTGGGATCGGCCGCGTACCTCTAATGGCAGCCGCGTCGCCCACCAGACAGACAATTCAGTCGTGACGCTCCTGGAACTACCGCCAGGAGCCAGTCATGGGTGGGGGTTTAACCTCACCACAAACCAGTCCGCATTCTATCCGCGTGAAATAGGGTAAATCGCCGAATGTCGATATACCTAAATACCCACGCGGGTAACCTACCGAGGGGTTGGACCACGCCGCAGGTCGGCTTAGGACATGAACCGCTTAAGCGGTTCGTTCCGTGCTACAGGGATAGCCGAGCGGTGTT